>NC_064853.1:97947844-98225344 GCF_024139225.1 Suncus etruscus
TGTATGTGCGATTGGGATGCTTTGGCTTCATTGGGGCCTCGAGGTGTGTGTGTGTGTGTGTGTGTGTGTGTGTGTGTGTGCGATTGGGATAATTTGGCTCCATAGGGGCCCCGAGGGTGTGTGTGTGTCTGTGTGTGTACTGTGTGTGTATTGTGTATGTGTGTGTGTAAGATTGGGATGGTTTGGCTCCATAGGGGCCCGGAGGGGTGTGTGTCTCTGTGTGTGTGTGTACTGTGTATGTGTGTGTGTGCGTGCGTGTGTGTGTGTGTGTGTGAGATTGGGATGGTTTGGCTCCATCGGGGCCCCGAGGTGTGTGTGTGTGTGTGTGTGTGTGTGTGTGTGTGTGTGTGTGTGTGTGTGTGTGTGTGTGAGTGGTGAGCCCGTTCCCAACCCTGGATCACCGGGCCACAACGACCCCCGAGGCTGGCACCGGGTCCCCTCCTGCCCTCCGCGGGAACCGTCCCACTTGCCCAGGCCGGGAAGGGTCGGTGGCCTCGGACTCCGGGCTTCTGGGCGCCCAGGCCCCACCCCGCCGAGCGCCGGGTCCGGCTCCGAGGGGCGGGCAGGGCGCAGGGTCGCCCAGACCCGCCGCGGCCCGTCCCGCCCCCCCTGGGCGGAGCGAGGCGCGAGGACCCTCCCTCGGGCTTTGTGCGCCGGAGCCCCGCGGCCCGCCCCAGCCCCAGCCCCCTGCCCCCGACGGCGCGTTTCGGGGCCACCCACCGCCCAGTCTCGGCCGCCGTCGCTCCTCCGCCCCGTCGCGTCCCGTCCCGTCCCGTCCTGTCCAGGAGCGCCCCGAAATGCCGGTCGACTTCTCCGGGTACTGGAAGATGCAGAGCAACGAGAATTTCGAGGAGTACCTGCGCGCGCTCGGTGAGCGCCCGCCCAGCCGCGGGGGTCGAGATGGGGGCGCCCGCCCACCCCGCCTCCGAGCTGCGCGCAGCCCTGCTGCAGGGGCGGCACTTGGGAGCCTTTCTAGGCGCCCCCAGCCAGGGCTCCAGGGTGGTCGGGGGTGAGGGCGGTGAGGTTGGTCGGGGAGTGCAAGGCCCGGTCCCAAGACAGACTCGGCTTTGCTTGGCTAATATTTATGTTTAAGGAGTTAGCAGAAAGGCAGGGAACGGAAAGAGACAGATAAGTGGGGGGAGAGAAAGACACAGAGAGAAAGAGAGACAGAGACAGAAAGACACACAGAGAAACAGCGAGACACAGAGAGAGAGGGAGAGAGAGAGACAGAGAGAGGAAGACAGTCAGACAGTGAGACAGAGAGACAGAAGGACAGGGCCGGATAATACTACAAGAGGTAAGGTGCTTGCTTGCCTTGCACAAAGCCGACTTGGTTTGATCCCCGGCCCTGGTCCCCTCCTTCCCAAAGTAGAAAGAAAGAAAAAGAAGAAAGAGAAAGCAAGAGGCTGGCAGGGGTGGGCCCTGAGGGCTGTGTGCAGAGGCAAGCAGAACACCAAGTGTCCCCCCAGGAGCAGACCTAGGCCTCCCTCATCATCATGGGATGTCCTCTTGAGTTTTGGGCCTCGTACTCCCCGCAGATGTCAACGTGGCTTTGCGCAAAATCGCCAACTTGCTGAAGCCAGACAAAGAGATCGTGCAGGAGGGTGAGCACATGATCATCCGCACACTGAGCACTTTCCGCAACTATATCATGGACTTCCAGGTCGGGACGGAGTTTGAGGAGGACCTGACCGGCATCGATGACCGCAAGTGCATGGTGAGCGCAGTCCTGTGGGCAGCTCCTGCCCAGCCCCCCTGATCAAAACTGGGCCGGTGGTCCTGAGGTTGGGGTCTAGGGTCGTGGGGTCCACAGCGAGGATGGCATCGCAGCTCCTGTCTCATCCACACCCCAGGTCAGAGTGATAAAAGCAGCTACAGTGCAGTGGCCCTGCACCAGACCACATGAGCCAGGAGGAAGTCAGGAGAGCAAACACCCACTTACAGATGAGGATACTATTCGGCTCCAGAGATGAAGGAACATGCCCAGGGTGTGGCTGGCTAGAATTCTGGATGTCTGTGCTCTGACACCTGCAGGAGCTGGTAGTAGACGCAAGAAAGGAGGGAGGGAAGCCAGAAGCAACAGGAACCTGGCTAAAGTGCTTGATACCTAGGTGTGGCCCGAACTTCCTCCTCACAGCAGGGAGCACCCTGAGCTGGCCACTGAGCCATCCTCCAGCCATCCCCAGCCTCCCATCCCCACATGTTCCACTGCCTGGTGCTGAGCCTCTTGAACCTTGTGTCCAGTGTTACCCCAGGTCAGTGCCTTCGCAGCCTTGACCCCAGAAAGCAGCAGTGGACACTGGAAGGATGTGCAGAGCAGAGCCAGGAACCACTCGCTTCTAAGGATGGGAAGTTGGTGACCTAGACCCCAATTAGCGGGGCCTCAACAGACTCCCTGGGAAAGTTAGCTCCTCATCAGCATTCTGGAGCCAGGGGAATGTCAGGATGCTTTGGGGCTCCCACTTGGCTCACTGCCTGCTTCTGCAGGAGGCAATCCTTCCCCCTGGTAAATGTTTTCCACTGCAGCCCAGGGAGGGATGGACAGCCCCACGTGACCCAGTGACTGGACTCTGACCAGTAGAGATTCATGAGGCATGGATCTAGCAGGCAGATGTGGGGGCTGGGATTCCACTATCCCACTCCTCTGCAGGGGAGTCTTTGCAGAACCCAGTGTCTTATGCATTCCAGACTGTGGTGTGAAAGCTGCAACAAAAAGGAGGGCATTTGGGGCTGAGGAGATGATTGGTGGACTGGGGTGCAGACTTTGCATGCAGAAACCCTGAGCTGGATCCCTGGTACCATATGGTCTCCCAAACACAGCCAGGTGCATCCCAGTGTCCCCTCAAAACAAGTCTGGCGATGGCAGGAGCAAGGATCTATGATCAGCTCTATCAGCACATCTGAAGGTCTCCTTGCTGTGTCTGAGCCTGGAAGGGACAAGGAACTTTGAGGAGGTGTGGCCCAGAATGGGGGAGGGGAGCACCTTTGTTATCAGGAAATGTCAGGGTGCTTGTAAATCTGCTGAGGGTTCACAGTGGGCAGAAACCTTCCCACGGGATGTGCTGTGCTGACGTGAGGGAACACGACTGCCTGAAACCCCCCTTGTCCCTAGTTCACTCTGGGATGCTCTCTACATCTCTACATTGGGGTTACTGCACCCTCTGAAATGCTCTGGCCAGGATGCAGCTATCCTTCTTCACCCTTTCGCTCCCTCCACATTATCCTGTAATACAGGAAACGGTCGTGGATGATCCATTCATTCTCATTCCTTGCCAAAGATCTGTGCGAAGCTTCTTTCCTTGACTCTTGTCAGCGACTTTACAGATGTGTCAGAAAAAGCAGAATGACTGCTTGGGTGGGAACTAGAGAGAGTGTTGTCAGCGACAGAGAGTAGGCCTGAATTGGGGATTAGCAACTGTGACCCCCCCTACTACCCTAGGCACAGAGGCCCATCCGAGAATTCCAATCTTGGGGTGGGGATAGGCACCCATAGAAGGAGTAACCAGGATAGTGTGAAGGAGGTGACTATTGCACTAGTTGCAGAGAAGGGGCAAGAGACCGAATGGGGACGAATTTCACTGGAGGCAGGCAGCAAAGGCTGTTCCTGGAAGCAACATTGGACTGTAGGTGGAGGAGAGTGATTTGGGAGGTCCCCATACCCCACAGCTGGGCTTTGCAGGGTTGTGTTGGGACTCAGGCCTGAGATGGACATCTGGCCACCCTGTATGGCTCTTGCTGCAGACTTCCCAGAAGTATCAAGCACTCACCTGCAAAATTAAAATTGTAGCCACTGCCTGCCAGACACTGCTGGATGCAGGAACAGGGGTCCAAGGTCAGAGCTTCTGGTTGAGGCCTCCAGGACTTGCAGGGGTCCCAGGTGAGGTGGAAGTCCCCCTCTCCACAAAAGCTAGAGAGCCCATGCACAGTCAGATCTGATCTGGCCGACTTCATACTGAGGCTCTTTCTGGTCTTGGGGTTCCCTGCAAAATCATTCCTTCGTCCTTTGTTCTCTGGGTCTCTGCCCTCTGCCCAGTGCTTTTCAAAACACCTGACCACCTGACCAGCTTCACCTGAGAGCTCAGCACAGCATGGGATTGGGGAGCCCACATCCAGACCCCCTCAGGAGGAGGAATGATTCAGCTCTTTGTTTGAAAACCCCCCAGCTGCAGAAGCAGCTTTAATGGGAGATCACAGGGTCTCAGCCAGGGATGACAGCCCAGAGGGGGAGGGGCCATTTGTCATCCCAAGGACCCCCAATCCTGCAGGTTTGCTCCCTCCCCAGGGAGGCAGCTTTGTTCTCTGAGTCCTGATGCCTCCTCCCTGCCTTCCTCTCAGCTCTCTTCTCAGCCCTGAACTCAGGATGACCCCTCCACAGCACCCGCCTTCCCTTCCGCCTTCAGCTTCAGCCCTCCCACCCCCTTGGCTTTCTTTGTTTTTATTATAAAAGGAGCAAAAATTCAAAGAGTATGGGAGACCCTGGCTGAAAGGGGCCCGGAGTCCCTCCTGTCTGGGCTTAGTGCCCACTCCCCAGAGCTTAGTGCTGTTACTGTTTCAGCTGTGAAACCCCAAACTTTCCCTGCCTCCTATTTTTTCTGTACACTGTCTATTGCTTAATATCTAACCTCTTCCCCCAACAAAGAAGGGAAGACAGCAGAAAGAAAGGAAGAAGAATTCATTTTCTTAAGAAATATTATCATGGGGCCGGAGAGATAGCACAGCGGCGTTTGCCTTGCAAGCAGCCGATGCAGGACCTAACGTGACTTGTTCAAATCCCGGCATCCCATATGGTCCCCCGTACCTGCCAGGAGCTATTTCTGAGCAGATAGCCAGGAGTAACCCCTGAGCACTGCCGGGTGTGGCCCAAAAAACAAAAACAAAAAAAATTATCATAAAAAGTGTACAGGAAAATGAATATATATGCGCTCCCTCCTTTCCTTACATCCATCTATTCTTCCAATTAATATATGACAGATTAATTATATATTTAATAACAAATTAATATATAGCAGATATCTGCCAGACTGCTCTTAACATTTTGGCTTAGACTCTCGCTAGCTTTGTTCATTCCTCTTCTTCACTCACTCAAAGCGATGGAGGATCTTGTTTTTGAAAACACAACACCAGCACCAGAATTAGTTCCCTGGGCTGCTGGCAAATTTCTGAGCTGAGGCAGCTGCACTGGGAGACTGGATCCCTCCTGGAGCAGACACACAGCTGAAGTTAGGACACAGCTGAATTTCTCCCACCTTTGGAATTCTTGTCAACAGCATGCTTCTGAGGGTTATGGAAAGAAGAATGAGAACGATCTAAAAGTGGTCCATAAAGTCACTTTCAGCATCTTATTGGGGTGTTAGGTTTTGGGGTGTTACTTAGGCAGGAACCAAAGAAACTATCACATTTGAAATCTTATTAAGCTCCACGCTTTTAAGGCACTGGTGTCACCTCTTATCTGCATAGATTCAGGCCAGCCTCCCTGCTGTTAGCACAGGGTGATTTTTGGGTTACACCCAGCAGTTCTCATATGGGGACCATATGGGATTCCGGGGATAAAAACCGAAGTCCAGTTCCTCCAGAGTTAGCCGAGTGCAAGACAAACGCCCTACCTCTGTGCTATTGCTCTGGCCCACATAGGCTCAACTCTTAAGAAATTTATTTTCTGAAGCTGCACTGACTGGTGTGCAGAGCAGGTAAGGAGTGTGTTCTTCTTGGGACCTCTTGAAACTGAGATCAAAAAATGCTGTTGAAGTAGGGGGTGCAAGAAGGAATATTCAAACATAGAGACACCTGGTTTGGTTTAGGGGCCTCATCAGTAGTGCTCAAGGCTTTCTCCTGGCTTTGCATTCAGGGATTAGTCCTGGAGGGCTCAGGGGTCTGCCAGGTGCAAGGTGAGGTCCCTGTCCACTGTATTATTGGTCTAGTTCCAGGATACCTAGTTTCCAATTGTCCGCTCTTACCTGGCAGAGAGTATCTCTGATAGGGGATAGATAATTCTCTCTTTATATCTACAGAAGGGGCCTCCTTACTGATCTTCCTGTCATAATATAGCTGAAGGCTGTAGAGATGGTACAGAGGACAGTGTATTGCGGAGGAGAGTGTGTTGTGTGGCCACAGTGCAATGCTTGTATGCCTTGGGGGGGGGGGAAGAAGTCTATAAGCTCTAGCCTGAGGCCCAGTGTATTCTTACTAGCCAGATATATAAAGCAAATCACATCTGTTTGTTTTTCTGACCACTGTGCTTCCACCATCAGCGGGAACATCTGCCCTTTGGAAGGGAATCACCCCAAAATATTCCCTTGTAGGTGCCAGTTATGCTGCTAGTAACAATACATTGTGTTGGAGCCAGAGTGCTAGCACAGGCGGGTTAGCTATTTGCCTTGCATGTGGCTGACCCTCGTTCTATCTCTGGCATCTTATGGTCCCCCAAGCCTGCTAGGAGTGATTTTGAGCACAGAGCCAGAAGCAATCCCTGAACACCATCAGGTGTAGCCCAAAAACCAAACCAAACCAAAAAAAAAACATAGTCTCTTCCAATCTGCCACCTCTAATTCAACATGATCATAGTGTCTCATGGCTTGATGTGACACCATGTTAAACCAATTACATGCATCTTTAGCTTTGAGTTTGAGGATTCTGGCGTTTTCAGATGAGGCATGTTTTCTTCCCTGTAAGGTTGAAGGGTTGGTAACTTTCATACCATCTCTGTGGTTGCCTCAGGGGAAATTCAACAGAAGAGAAAAATAAGATGCTAATTAGAGGAAGAAGGGGGTGAGAGAGAGAGAGAGAGAGAGAGAGAGAGAGAGAGAGAGAGAGAGAGAGAGAGAGAGAGAGAGATTGCGATTGCAAGGTTGGCCACACCTCACAGTCTCTCTTCTCTCCCTTAAGCTATTTAAACTGGTTTCCTGCCATGTGCGTTAGAAACAGCCAAAGACTCTTAGAATCTAGGGATCATGGATTAGAAGAGCTTCATTTGTAGCCCTCAAACTTGAGCACTTGCCGCCCCCAGGATTTCTGAGTCAGAAGATCTGGGTGCCACCCAAGAACTTGTTTTTCCAATATCTCTCATTTCCCAGATGCCACTGATGTTATTGGTTCAAAGACTGTGTGTTCTATTCCTATTGAGTGAAAGCACATAGGACAACAGGAAGTGAGCTGGCTGTGCCCACAAATCTGTGATCTCATAATGACTCAGTGTAATGAATGAGCCCCTGGGATGGGGTAAAGCAGAAAGATGCAAGCCCAATCTCTGGGAGTTGGGGAAAGTCAGTCCTGGATCCTATAATTGCAGCAGCTGAGTGGCTGAGAGATACCAGTTCTTTGTGAATCTGGACAAATGGGTGCAACCATGTGAAGGCAGACTGGCTTTGGAATGGCTTTGAGGTCTAAATTGAAAATGTGGATTCACCTTCTACCTGTGTTTCCTTGAGGAAGGTACTGAAACCCAAGGTAGTTCCAGGGATGGGATTGTGGTTGAAATTTAACTGGTGATGGTCTGTTTCCATATTCTGTTTCTCTGTAGTGAACCACTCCAAAAACAAGTGAATTCAGAGAGTAGCAGGGATTTATTTTGTGCATGAATCTATAGCTTGGGCAGGGCTCATATCTGCTGCTGCTGCTGCATGTCAGTGGGAACCACCTTACAGAGACTCACTCAGACTTACTGGCTTGCACTTCTTTTCCTGGGGCAATGTGTTCTGGGAATGAGAGGCCCAAGGAGCTAAGGCAGTTGCCGAAGTTGGGGAGCAGCAGTGCTGCAGCAGTTAGTTACAAAGATATATTTGCCTTCAAAGGAAGGGAATAGAGATGAGAATCTCTGTCTCCCTGGACATGTGGAAAGGTTCTAGGATAGCTGTCATGGAGAAGAGGAGGAAAGTTATAGAAAGTTATGTAAAAAGTTCTAGAAGATAATGCCGTCTAGACAAGAATTTATTTATTTATTTACTTATTTATTTATTTATTTATTTTGGTTTGGGGGCACTCAGGGGTTACTCCTGGCTCTGTGCTCAGAAATATCTCCTGGCAGGCTTGGGGGACCATATGGGATGCCAGGGTTTGAACCTACCACTGTGCTATCTGTGCTATCTTTCCAGCCCCTTGGTTCCAGATCAGCTGCCTTAATTCCAGAGTTTTAAAGGATTTTTTCTCTTTGCCTCCTTTCTACCCTGACCCTGGGGATTAAGGTCAAAAGGGGTGCTTTGAATAAGCAAGAACTAATTATTAAGCTGGGTGTGAAAGTTGTGGGGTAGGAATGAAGGCAGTGGCCCAGAACTCACTTTTGCCAATTTGACACAACTAGTTTGGGAAGAAAGGGAGGAGAGAAATCTCATCTGACAATATGTCAGAAAATCTAGCTTACCCTTTGTCAGAGAGCCAGATTATGGGATAGGTTCTGGGAAAGCCATTCAAAAGGAAAGTTCCATCTGTCTGCCCAAAGGCATTTGTAGCTGTGATCATAATCTCCAGTAACTACTGAAGCATTATCCCTCCAGCCATTTTACTGCCCACTGTACAGGAGGGAAACAAGGCTGCTGCTCACCCTCCAAATCCTCTGTGGCTCCAGAGCCAGACTCCAGGTCCCCGACTCCTGACTCAGCATGGTTGCTCCCTGCAGTGTTCAACCTGTCAAGAAACTACAAATGTTTTATTGGTTCTTTATTTGGGGGTGGGGGGGCACTGCATTGCCATCTCAGCCATCACCACAAAGTCAGGAAAATGATTATGAACAGACACAAGGATCATACATTCTGCTTATTTATTTATTTTTTAAACTTGATTGATTGATTGGTCTTTTGGCCACACCCGGCTGTGCTCAGGGGCCACTCCTGGCTTTGTACTCAGAAATCGCCCCTGGCCTGGCAAGCTGGGGGACCATATGGGATGCCAGGTCCTTTTGGTAGGCCTCATGCAAGGCAAATTCCTTAGCTATCTCTTCAGCCCTCACATTCTGCTTATTTATTTTGGGAAGGATGTGTGTGGTTTGGCCACATCTAGCTGAATTCAGGGCTTACTTCTGGCTCTTTTTTCAAAGATAACTCTTAGCCATACTAAGGAGACCATCCGAGATACCAGGGATCAAATCTGAGTTAATCATGCACAAAGGAATTATTTTTCTCCACTTTACTCCTTTCCTGGTTCCATCCTGCTGATTTCCTTGAGGTGCTGAGAACCTCAGATGCCAGGCAAGTGCTGAGCTCTAATCTCCACTGCAGGTTCTGCTTCTTGGCATCCCATTTGCTTTCTCTTTCCCCACTACCTGTAACAACAATAGTTGACATTGTTTGAACTTACCCTGTGCCATGTTTAGTGGTTACCATGGGTGTGGTCATGAAGCATTACATTGTCTTAACCAGGGCCTTTCCCTCCATTATTCTCACCATGTCAGCCCAACCTTCCAGTTCTGAAGAGGGGCTTCACCCTTGCCTCTGTCCCCTGGAAAGATAATCCCTTCTTGGTCCAAACCAGCCTAACTTGGCTTTTTAGTCCACCTACCCCTGATGTCCTGTCCCCCATTCTGCTGCACCCCTCACTGATCCTTTGGGGGACGCTTGTTAGGCTACTCCTGGAGCTGTCTGGCCTAATTGACCTTCTGAACAACTTCGTCTTTCTTTGGTTTCCTTCAAGGGTCTCTCCCCAGACCCCACTGTGCTGTCAGTAACTGAAGTCTTTGTATCTCTCCAGACCTATTTGTACCCATCAGAATTGACATTTGGGGGCTTTCCCAAACTAGTTCAGAGTTCTCGAATTTCTCTCTGCAGCCCACCTTTGCCTTTGAGGCCTCACTGCTCCTTGAGGAGGAACTACCACAATCCAAATGAATCCATTTGATAGCTGGAAAAGGGTCAGAGCTGAGGTTTTGAAGTCTCCCTGGTAGGGTCCCTGGTGGACTCCAGGTTCACAGCAGTTTTGCTTGGTTTTCCCTCCCCCTCCAGCCTTGGAGAATGGGCTGAGTGCAGCTCAGCCGCTTCCCATCTTCCTCTCCATCCCCAGCAGTCCAGACCCCCACCCCCACTGGAGCTGGAGCCAGCCAGGGCACTGTGGGTGGCGGTGGCCTTGGGCTATTACTTATGTCTTTACTTGTCTGTGAAATGGGGATAATTAGGAAGGGGGAAGCCTTTTTCCTGTTGGAAAACCTGCAGGGCAAGAGTCAGGCTAATTTTTCCCCTGGTAACCTGTGTTCTCCATTCTGGGGTGGTGGAAGGGATCCCCTTGTCTCCTCTGAAAAGGTGGGGGAAGCTAGGCTAAAGGGATTTTGTGACTTCCTTGAGAAGCTGGTGGACAGAGGAGCTTGAGCTAGCTATCTGCACTTTTTCTATATCCTCGAAAGTCGGTCCTGGTCTCCCTGCTCTGCCCCTGCCCAACCTCAGTTCTTATCCCAGGACCCTGCTCTGAGGCCAGGCAAACCAAGAAGCTTAGAAGATTCAAGATACTAGCAGGGGACCTCAGCAGTAGGCCAGAGCTCAAGCTTGCCTGACACCAAACCTTCTCTGTGTCACTGCAGATGCCCTGCCTGGGCCCAGCCTTGCTGAGGGCTATTGAAGGTGGCTTGGTAGGAAATAGTGCATTTCTGGCAGCAGCTGGTTCTCTTGGGCACCAGTCACTAACTGGGCAGCAGCAGACTCAGCCATCGCTGTGTGGCCCCTGGCTAAGCTGATGGCCATCCTGCAGCCACACAGGCATGAGGTAGCCAGGGAAAGGATGAAGTACCCTGTTACTTATATATGCCCAAGAAGTTTGTCTTGCCAGAATACAAACATAGGCCCAGGATGATGGAGCCTACCTACCTGGTGTGCTCCAGGCTCTGAGATGTGGTCCCTGGTGTGGCCTGTGGTACAGGAGAACTTTTGCTCTTTGTTTGTTCCACTTGGTGGTGATGTTGGACTATTCAGGTGCTGCTGGTGATCTCAGGAAACACAAGCCCGGGCCTGCGTGCACTTGCTCAGTGGCTGAACAACTGGACCATCTTATCTCCTGTAATTGCTGATGCTTTAAAGATAAGACATAAAGGCCTGGGTGGCAGGGGTGAGGTCTGGGCAGGGAGCTCTGAGCCCACCTCACCCCCTCTTTCCTCTCTCTGGGGTGACAATGACAGGTTGGCCCTAGACTGACATGAAACAGCTCTTGCCTTGCCTGTACTTCCTGCCAGGCCAGCAAATAGCTTGGGTGTGTCTCCCCAGGTTGGGTGGGCTGGAGTTTTGGAAACATGGAATGAACCGGAAGAGAGGCTGTGAGCAGTGCCCTCTGGGGCTTTCTGAGCTTGGAGGCACCTCAGGAGGATCCGTGGAGAAAGGCCCATGGAAAGAATCCAAATAGGCAGATCCCTAGAGAAGCTTCACTTATACTAGCCTCCACCCCTTTGCATCTCTCCAGGCTGTTCCTTATTCCTGTTTTCCAATTCTGACTTTGTAAATGAACTCTCAGGGTGTTTGAGTACTGTCAGTCTTAGAGTACCCACCTCAGTCAGGAAGCTTTCCCTGGTAGACTCAGCACTGCTATTCTGATGGAGTTCTAGCTCACTCTCTCTTTTTTTGTTTGTTTGTTTTGGTTTGGCTTGGAGGCCACAGCTGGCAATGCTCAGAGATTACTCCTGGCTCTGTACTCAGGAATCATTGCCTATGGTGCTCGGAAACTGTAGGATTCCAGAGTAGGAGGAGGAGACCACACAACTGGAATAAAGTTTGATACTTTAATCCATCTGCCAACAAGACCCCCAGCTTGGCCAGTCAGGGCCATCTCTCAAAGGAGATGAGCTCTGCGCAAGGTCATGAGGAAGATTATACAGGTAAGGGATATAGGAAGGTTCCAGCTTTCTGATGATCCTTAAAATGATTGGTTCTTGTCTAGAGGTACCTTTCTACTGATCCCTTGTCCTTCCCTGAGAGGCAACCTGGTATGGCCAGGTAGCTTGGGGCGGGGTCTATGGAAATAGGCTTGTAAAGACCTAACATGTGGCTTACACCTTGTGGTCTTTAAAAAATGGTGTCTCTTCCTACTCAGAATCTAAGAAACCAGCCATGTGGCTTTTACAAAATGGCATCCCTCCTTGTTCAGAATCCAGGTTCCAACATTTCCTCCTCCTCTTATGGACCTGAGTCAAATCTTTGACTTTCCTTGATGTTCCTCATCCTTGTCCTTACTTGTGGGCACAGACTGGGATCTTATCACAGGCATCTTAATCAGGAAGGTTTTTCAGGGTGATATTGAACCACTGTTTATAGCAGGTGGCAGAATCTTTCTGTTGACTTTTTCACTCCTGCAAACTAACCTTCACCTGCTGCAGTGTCTCATGGCTGACTTCTGACTTGTTAGCATGGATACATTATTCCCCCAGAGCCTAGGTCTTGTCCCCACCTGCTCTGGAAAGTAACTTCAGCTAACATCCTGATCAGCAACTTCAGCTAACATCCTGATCAGCATCCACTTGATGGGAGAATTTATCTTATTCTCACTCACCCTCTCCTGCCAGGTATGACACTTTGGTGTGAGAATGATGATCCAAAAATAATCTGGGTGTGCAAAAACAGTGGCAAACATACAGGGGGTCAGTTTCTTGATACACACAAAGCCAGATCCCATTTAGCCATGAGGGGGATTATTTCCCCATGCAACTATATTGGTCTCTGCAGTCTCATTGCAATAGTCAAGGTAAGGGGAGGGGACCTTGGTGGCCCCTCCAGGGTGGGTAAGAGGCACATGCCCAAACCTTGTATTCCCTGCAGGGTGATTCTTCCCTCAGTCCAGGAGCAGCCAGTCTGCTGCCCTCATTGTTATGGTCCTGAATGCCTCTTCCCCTCTAGTTATTGGGCCAAGAAGAGGTATAGGGTTATGGGGCATACACTGGAACCTTAAGGAAGTTAAGCTGCTGACTCCCTCCTTATTTGCCTTAACTGATGCTCCCCAGTAGAGTTAGTCTGGGTACATTCTCTTAAAGGCCCTACTAATATTTGGGATAAACAGCTCAGGTTGACAGCACTCCTAAAACTCTGCCTGAGACCTCCAGCCTTTACCTCAGGGTCCAGCTCCCTCTGTGCTGCCAGATGGCTATTCTAACACATGCTTATATCCAGCAGAGAAAATCTTTTCCCCAGAACCCGAACCCATGGGTTGGTTGGTATCCACTTTTCTTATCACTTACACCTCAGTAGGAGCAGATCTTGTAGAGTATACACAGAAACCCCAAACAAATCACACCAAGTCAAAGTTTAGGGGAGGAATCCCCTTGGTGACAAGCCTGACCCACAACACCCACCCCCACATCCACAGTCTGGGTAAGAGGGTGTCATTTTTGCTAGTCGTCCTGCAATCATTGCAGTCACTACTGCAGGAACACCAGGACTATCTGCCGTCTGTCTCGTCCTGTGAGCTGAATCAGGTGGATCTGCAGGATTTCCTTCTTATTCAGGCTGTGATTCCACAGTGAAGGAGGTTCCTGCTTTCTCTTCAATCCTGCAACTTGAACGGCTGTTGGGATGGAGAGAACAACCTAGAGCTCTAAACTCCAGTTGCCTTTCCTGCCCTGGGTCAGACAGAGATAATTTTCTTCCCCTTAACATTACCAAGGGAAGCCATAATTTTTGCTCTTTTCCTTATACCACCCATCCTTGTTAAATGTCAGTGTCCGGTTAATTCTTGTTACTTGTACCACCTCTGGGATAGATAGGCATAGTGTAATTTCCAATCGTCAGTTTAGCTAGTTGAATTCCTGTGTCCCTTCTTTTTCCTTATTTCCCTGTAAGCTTTTCCTGATAACTATTCTGCTGCATATTTTCCCTAGAGATTTCACCACCTAGAAGTCATTAAAAGGGAGTGTGGTCAAAGGTCAATTTTCTATAACTACTTCAGGCTGGCAAGGGACTGTAGTCTCTTCCTAAATAGGGGTGAAATCTCATGTTACCCTAAATGAGCAGTTAACTGGTTTAGTTCTGCAGTCTCAACACCTGAAAAGGATCAGATCTATTAGACAGGGGAATATTACTTAACCCAATCAGGCCTGGAGAAATAATGGAACAGCTCTGCCCTTGTTATTTGTAATGATAACAAAAAGTTAAACAACCAAACATCATAGCATTATCAATAAACACAGCTCTGAGTTACTTCAGCCAGACTAATGATTGCATTTACAGCTTTTAATTCTTTATGATCTGATCTTTTACAAATAGTAAGAGCATTTCCACATAGGTTACCCCAAAGAAGTGAGTTAGGATACATTTAATTTAATCAGCTACAAAAAAGTTTTTCTCTCCACCTTCACCTTGAATCTTGCCAGATATTTGAATAATTTTGGCTTGTTCCTTTGCATAAATACCGCAATAGTGCAGAAATCTCCATCTGGGCACCCCATTATTTACAGAGAATGTCTGAGGATTGGTAAGGGACAGAGTGGGTGGTCCACCAATAAAGGCACCTGTTACATCATGGTCACACAGGCTTGGCCGATGTAAAGATGAGATGGTCAGTTCAGCACTATGATCTGAAGAATGGCTTTGGACATCTCACCCTCTGTAGGATTTTCTTAGAGGTCATCTTCCCCACCCCTCTTCAGGGTTGGGAGAGATCCTGACCTCTGGAACTTTTCTTGAGTCTGGGAGCAGAACCCAGGCTGTGGCCAGTCAGTGCAGATTTATAAACTCCTAAAAGATCTCCGACTTTCTCAGGCTATTCCATCTCGATGGCTTCCTGGTCACTTTAGCCAAGTGCTTAAGATACCTCAATCCCTTTCAACTCTGTTCCCCTGAAAGAGGGATTCTGGTACTTATTAAAGATCTTTAAACTAGTTCTGTTGATTCCTTTCCTTCAGATATTCACAACCTAGTACCATCAAGATTTTCACATTAAAGCTATCTTAAGACCAACATTAAGTTTGGCAAGATACATTTGACGTGGAATTGAGTTATTTTAACAATATCATGCATCATAAAATAAACAATATTGTTCAAAAAGACCAACCACAATAATTTGCAACATTTCCCACCCAATTATTCATTCTAAGAAACCTCTAAGTCAGAGAAATTCTCTCCAGTAGAAATTTAAAGGTCCAATTTTTTCCTTCTGGACTCCCAGCCATTAACAAAACAAAGACCTTCTCCCTTAGCCCTATCTCTCCTTTGATATGTAAAGGACCCACCCATATCACTCTGCCTACCCCCCCACCCTCTGGCCTGGTGGAGTCTGGGTTACAGACAATAAACCCTGGAGCCTGAAAGGGTCTGGGTAAATTTCTTTTCTTTTTTTTTTTTTCCTTTTTTTTTTTTCAGATAAATTCCAGTAGAAAATTTAAAAATGACCACTTTCCTGCCAAAAAGCAGCCAGGCAATAGCTTCCATGACCCCTCTCTCTATCCACATGTAGATAAATTCATCTTCCTCTGGCCTCAACTAAAGCATGGCAGGAAAACAGCTGGGTGGTTGCAAAGTCCAGATATTCTTCAGGACAAATTTATCCCGATGGCCATTGAGAAATCTGGGAGTTACTGCCCCTGCCGCCCTCTGCCTAGTCCCTAGAAGAGCAAGGCCAGCTTAACACACAATGTCTGACCTAAGGAGGAGTGGCATTCTCCCTAGAGTTTCCCTCCATGTTCAGAAAACACAGAACCATAGACAAAAACACAGTGACTAGAACTCTCAGTGGGACTTAAACCCACAAGGAACCATGATGCACCCAAACTCACATATCACAATGGTGCCAGACACACTGGAACACTCCCGGCAGTGACGCCAATACATCCCCGAGTAGGACTCAAACTCATGCATTACTTAGTGGGACTTGAACTCACGTGGGTGCCCCCCAGTTGTGACCAGAGAAAACACAGAAGACAGAACCACAGACAAAAGTGGGTGATAGACACTGGAACCCCTGGTGGGACTCGAATCCACAAGATTCCCTAGTGGGATTCAGACCCCACATACAACCCCAGGCAGTGACACAAACACATCCCCAAATGGGACTCAAATCCATTGTACACTCAGGGACTTGAACCCATGTGGGTCCCCCCTCACCCCCCACCCCACTGGTTGTGACCTCTGGGAGGACTAGGGAGTCCCTCTGGCCTCCTGCCCTCGGGAGCAGTACCATGTTTGGTTTCTCCCTCTAGGACTCCCCCAGAGCTCCATTTCATAGGCCTTTACATACCTCAAGGTTGTCTTGGTGTATTTATGGGACCTGGGAAGCCTCATTGGTGACTGGTCATGTCAGTTCTATCCTGGCAGAGCACCCAAATGTGGGTTTCCAGAGTAGAAGGACAAGACCACACCAACTGGAATAAAGTTTAATACTTTAACCCGTCTGCCAACAAGACCCCCACTCTGGCCAGCCAGGGCCATCCCTTGAAGGAGATGAGCCCTGCCCAAGGTCATGAGGAAGATTATGCAGGGAAGGGATATAGGGAGGTTCCAGCTTTCTGATAATTCTTAAAACGATTGGCTCTTGTCAAGGGGTACCTTCTTACTGCTCCCTTCTCCTTCCCTGATAGACAACCTGGTATGGCCAAGTAGCTTGGGGCAGGGTCTATGGATATAGGCTTGTGAAAACCTAACATGTGGCTTACACCATGTGGTCCTTACAAAAATGGCATCTCTCTCTGCTCAGAATCTGAGAAGAAGCCAGCCATGTGGCCTTTACAAAATGGTGTCCCTCGTTCAGAATTGAGGTCCTAACAGGAACCATATGGGATCCAGGATAGAACCCAGGTCGGCTGTGTGCAAGGCAAGCACCCTCCCTTCTGTTTTGTCTCTGTGAACCTATGCGAGAGTTTCTGAGCCTCTTCTCCAATACTCTGTGAGCCTTTGGAGAGGGTCCTCTCACTTCTTCCGGGTGTTGACCTGGTGCCCCCTGAACACTGTCTTCTCACACTAAACTCTTTCTAAAAGTCTGCTTGGAATAGGGAGCAGATCCCATAAAGCACAAGCATGACTGCTTGTCAAATCTCTCTGCTGGATAGGTGGACAGGCTCCCAGTCTGTCGGCCTTAAAGCCTCCATCTCCATCTCTGAAATAAGGAAAGAGACCACACCAGCAGTGTAACAAACAGCTGAATCAAGGCTGATTCAAGGTCTGCTTTGCACAAGATGTGCTGTGAGAACAATGATAATGACATCCAGGACAACAGTGACCCTGTCACCTTCATCAGGAGCCCTTCCCTTTTCTTCCTGGTCTTATCCTGGGCCCCAGCACTGCTCCCCACCCCTTGCTGATTTCACATCGCTGCCAACCCCATGAGAGTTCTCAGAGGGACAGAGCTGAGCCAGCCTAGCTTACAGAGACTTCCCAAAAGGGAAAGAACCTAATTCAAGTATTTCCGGGGAGCCTAGACTGGTTACTTAAGCTGATTTGTGTTTACTTAAGCTGGATTTGGGTTTTGAATTTTTTTTGTTTTAAAGTCTTTTTTTAATGATTTATTTATTCATTTTGTCCTTAGTGCAGTGCTCAGGGCTGACTCCTGGCTCTGCTCAGAAATCACGCCTGCTGGGCTCAGGAGACCATTTGAAGTGCAGGGATCAAACTCAGACTGGCTGCAGGCAAGGCAAATGCCCCATCTTTCCTCTTTCTCTCCCTGAGTCTTTTTTGGTCAAACAGTAGAACTAGCATTGCTATGCCCTTCAACAGACGAATGGCTAAAGAAATTGTGGTACATATACACAATGGAATATTATGCAGCCGTCAGGAGAGATGAAGTCATGAAATTTTCCTATACATGGATGTACATGGAATCTATCATGCTCAGTGAAATAAGTCAGAGGGAGAGAGAGAGACGCAGAATAGTCTCACTCATCTATGGGTCTTAAGAAAAATAAAAGTCATTTTTGTAACAATCCTCAGAGACAATTAGAGGAGAGCTGGAACACCAGCTCACTCCATGAAGCTCACCACAAGAGTGGTGAGCACAGTTATAGAAATAACTACACTGAGAACTACCATAATCAAGTGAATGAATGAGGGAACTGGAAAGCCTGTCTGGAGTACAGGTGGGGGTGGGGTGGGATGGAGGGAGATTTGGGACTTTGGTGGCGGGAATGTTGCACTGGTGAAGAGGGGTGATCTTTATAGGACTGAAACCTTATCACAATCATTTATGTAATCAAGATATCCAAATAAAGAGGAAAAAAAAAAAAAAAGAACTAGCATTGCTGTCCTTTGAGTGCAGTGCTGCCATACCCTGGATATCTCCACTTTAATCCACAGTCCCCTCTCCTGCCTTCTCCCCAGCTTCCTTATCTCATGCTTCTTTGGACTTCACCTTGAGTTGTGAAGCTGGATTTGGATTCGCTCTATAGCTGGGGCTGCACTGGGGCCCCTTGGAGCCTTCACAGCCAGGACCCTGGATGCGTCTCCACCTCCTCCCCGGACATCCCACCTGGTCATGCATCTAACAGGCACTAGAGTGGGGGCACTTTAAGACCATACTCCTGGGCCCATATGGTCCCCTGTGCCTGCCAGGAGCTATTTCTGAGCAGACAGCCAGGAGTAACCCCTTAGCAACACCGGGTGTGGCCCAAAAACCAAAAAAAAAAAAAAAAAAAAGACCATACTCCTGGAGAAAGGCCCTACCTGCCTCTTCTGTGGTTCCTCTTGTGTGCAGGCAGCATCCAGACATCAGCAGATCTGGACCCTCACCCTGCATTCCAAAACACTGGCTTGTATGAGCCCTGAAGGTGATTTGGTGAATGAAATTGTGAATTCAAACCCCAGTGCTGTCTGTAAGCATGGGAACCATCCTGACAGTAAGGGCTTGGGAAGCCCCCAAGATTGAGTTTAATCTTCAGTGAACCATGTGTGAGCTAATCCTAGCCACCTCACAACCTGGGGTCTTCAGAAGGCAAAAAAAAAAAAAAAATAGAAAGTCAAGTTCACTTTGACTTCAGCACCAACTTGAGTCACCTCTGGTGTGGCCAAGCACAGAGCAGAGTTTTAGCCCCAGCTTGTTGGGAATGGTCCCTATCAGGGGCACCCCACAAGTGTGGCAATTGTGGAGGGACCTAAGTCTGGGTCCCCTGGAGCTTGACACTATGGCTTGGAGTGTGTGGAAGCCTGCATGGATGCCACAGTCTTGCATCCACTCTGTGCCCCTCATCTTGGGGTCCACGCCAGGTACCCGCTGTGAGACTACTGTATTTGGTGGGGCCATTCATTGCTCCCAGCATTGAGCCATGGGTCTTCCCAGGGGTGTTTGCTGTAATGGGGGTGGGTATGTTTCCGTGTCACTGGAACCCATCAGAGGTGGCAGTCAGGATTTCATAAGTGGCCTGGGGAGCTGGCTAATGGCTTTTGGAGTGACAGTCCCTTGTCAAAATAATACAGCACTATCTTCACCCATCAGCTGGTGCATGTCTCCCTGGAAAAGCCTCTGACAAGGTCAGAGTGCCCAGGCTCTTTGCTTTTAGTGGAAAAGTTAGATCAGGTTTGCATTCCAGCTGGCTGCCCTGTGCCCCAGCTGCCTGCACACGTGGGACACAGTTACTGCCTGCTGAGATGGAAACCTGGGTGATCCTCTGGGTCCTGGGAACTGTCTGAGATTAACATCCAAGGCAGAGTTCTGGAGCAGGTAGGATCAGTACTACCCGGCTCAGGACTCACATCAGTCCCCTCATAAGTACCTACCTTTCCCTGTCACTCAAGCTATGTCTGGAGTAGTCTCTCCCTTGATATACCACCATCAAACACTAGGGAACTGGGTGAAATAATCCCCAGCCCAAGACTGCAGGTGGGCACCAAGAAGGCCTGGAGTTGAGGGAAGCTGTATGCGGGCAGTTCCTTCGCCCGCCTGCTCAAATCCTTTCTGTGTTTCTCGTCCCCTATCTGTGCTTTAGACGCTGGTCCTTGGGAAGGTCACTGCTGATATTCCCTGGACACAGCTTAATAAAGGAAATCCCATGGAAGGAGGGATAGAGTACAAGGGTTAAGGCGCTTGCCTGGCATGTACCCAAGCCTGGTTCAATCGAAGTGACTAAGTCACTAAGGCGCTAAGTGACTGCACTTAGTCCCCAAACCAACAGGATGATCTGAACATTCATCTGTGTGCCAGAGCCTTGAACCATCTGCCCTGTTGGCTATATATCACAGGACATGGTTTCTGGCCTCCTGAGCTTGGGAGAAGCCCCCCCAATAAACCCCCCAAACTCCTGGAGCACCCAAAGCAAGTGTGGGAGCAGAAAGACTCTGCCTCACTACCATGGAGCCACTGTGCACAGTACTCGTGGGGGGGGGATACTTTAGAAAAGTTCCTGCTGCTTAAATTTCAAGGGAGTACACATCACCATGCTTCCAAGTGCTGGCTGAACAGGCAATCCTGCATGGCCTTTAAGAAGGGAAGGAGAGGGGCCCGGAGAGATAGCACAGCAGTGTTTGCCTTGCAAGCAGCCAATCCAGGACCAAAGGTGGTTGGTTCGAATCCCGGTGTCCCATATGGTCCCTGTGCCTGCCAGGAGCTATTTCTGAGCAGACAACCAGGAGTAACCCCTGAGCACTGCCCAGTGTGGCCCAAAAACAAAAACAAAAACAAAAAAAAAAAAAAAGAAGGGAAGGAGCTTCTGAAACCTTCAGCCAGTTGAAGGCAGGGAGGCCCCTTCTGTCTTCTTCCCAAATCATCAGCTGAAAACAAAGTCATTAGTAGTGTCTAGCCTGGAGCAGCAGAAAAGCCCTATATAGCTGAGGTCTGAGCCGTGGTGACCTACAGGCGACCCTCCTGCTCTGTCTTCTGCATTTCAGGTCTGGGCCTCCCTCCTAAAACCCCAGTAACCTGCCATTCTTCTGTTATCTCAGGCCATGTGACCAGCTGACCTGTCTTCCTGGGCCTATCACCCTGCTCTCTGCTGCTCTGCTGTGGCCTTTTCAAATTTTTAAAAAATCTTTTGAAAACTGACTTCCCACAAAGGATGCAGCATTCGCTAAACATGTAACAGGTGAAAGAATGCTGGCAGAGAAGAATATTGGTGGGAGCGGAAAATTGTTTTTCTTTAGTGAGGGAGCTAGAGATTCTATGATAAAGCATGCAATCATGATTTTTAAGCAGAAATATATGTAGACTACATCTATAGTGATTCTTTTTAATATCTTAGGCTAGGTGTAATTACATCAGGCCCTTTAGTATTCAGGTATTTGTTCTGCACTTCTCATCTGCATATGAATTGGCTGAAGGGGAGAAGATTTGGGGAGAGACAAATGCCTGTAGCATAGTGCTTCTCAATTATCTGTCATGCCCCCCTAGGAAGAAGAAAACATTTTTGTGCCGCCCCCCCCCCGCATGACTATAAATAGTATCTTTATTTTAAAAAACTTTACCAGCAAAACAAAAATATATAAAATAATTTGAGCTGATTTTTTAAATCAGAGGTGATGTCTGGATTAATGGCTACAAAAAGTATGTTTGGAATGCATAGCTTTTCGAAGCGGGGTTTGAAGCAGGACACAGCAACTCTCAGCTCCAGAGACACACAGAGACATAAACATGGGGCTTAGCTTTTTATGACAGTGTTTGCTGAGGTCAAACATGCCCCCTTTATGGAGCCTCGAGCCTCCCCTGGGGGGGCGTGCCCCACTATTTGAGAGCCACTGCTGTAGCATAACTGAGAGCTGCCATTCTCGCTGATGGTTCAAGTGTGCAGCCCTTGGAATGTGGAGCAGACTTACAGGGATAAACACCGGAAGAGACATGGACTGATAAGGAAGCCAGAGTTCCTACTGCTCAGGACTGACCAGTTTCCTGCCCCCAACCCCTCCTGTGACTGCCCTTCACACTCCTAAGACCAAGCAAAGTACCCAGCACATGGGCATACTGTCTTGTGGCTGAGCTCCTGGTGGTCTTATCCTGAGTCCCATGTGAGACATTCAGTGAGACATTCTTTCGGACATTATGGTCCGACTGAGGCTGCACCTTCTCTCTGGCTTGGGGCTGCCCAAGTCTGCCTGAACCCCTTCACCCTCACCTCTGGCATGGTCTGCTGGATGTGGGAGTGGGTGAGGATGACTTGTGACAGAGCAGTGTCCCAACAGCAGAGGGCGGTAGTGATCAAGCTCAGAGGCACAGGAAGGCCAAGAGACCAGGTTTCTCCCATCCCACTTTCTCCAGTTCCTCTTCCTCAGGCCTTTGATTCAACTGACTCAGCTGAGCAGGCTGGAAAACCACTCTGAGATCTTTCTTCTCCGAAAGTTCGGTGCCAGGTTCTTTTCCATCCAGGCCTCTGAGCACCCTGCAGGCACCTATTCTTTAGAGGGGAATGGGCTTGCTTGGGGGATTAGCCACAGTGAACAAGAGGAGGCCTGACTTATGACCATGGGGAGATGCACCTCAAATGTTACAGGGTGGAGACAGGAGAGACCTCTGACACCTACACACAGCCTCCCAGCCTCTCAGTATAGACCATGAACACCTGGACGTGGCTTTTGAATCCCAACCCTGTTCTTTTGTTCCCTGGTAAGACTACACCCACCATCATGCCTGGATATCCATCTGTGTCCAGCCTTTGGTCCCTTTGAACTGTCCTCCCAGGTCCCTCTTCTCTAAGTCCCTGGAGCCAATCTGCAGAGTGTCATAAGTTCTGCCCTTCTCCCATGAGAAAGTGACTACACTCCCTAGATCTGTGCTCTCAGCATGGGCTCCACTTTCAGCTTTTTGAAGGCCTGGCAGGGCCGCTGACCAGATCTGTGATGAGCAGAGAGGGGCCCCATCCCACATTCTGAGGATTTGGAGAACTCTCTGAGGTCCCCATGGCCCTTGTTTGCCTCCATCGCTGTCCTTGAGGTGCTAAAAGTATAGGGGGGGTCTGCTCCCAAGGTAAAGCATTGGCTGAAGCAGTGAAGGAATGAATGAATTAATTAAATGTTTGGGGCAAGGTTGGTGAGAAGCCTGTTTAGGTATCATTCTACCTGCTTTGGATTTGGTCCTTAGAAGCTTCTCTGTGACTCCCCAGTCTAGTTGTCAGACCAGAAAAATGCCTTTTTCAATAGAATTCAGAAGGATTTTGAATGTATTAAAAGCTGATTTGTGCACTTTGATAAGAACTAATGAGGGGTGGGGAATAAGAGGTGCCTTAATTTTTCTTGTGTACCCCCAGACATGGGGGTGGAGGGGTTTCCTTGTGGGTCCCAGGCTGCCTGTCCAGAAGTAACACTCTTTTCCTGTGCAGACCACGGTGAGCTGGGAAGGGGACAAGCTGGAGTGCGTGCAGAAAGGCGAGAAGGAGGGACGTGGCTGGACGCAGTGGATCGAGGGTGATGAGCTGCACCTGGTAGGTTCCTGGTGGGAAAAGGGAAAGGGAGAAGGGAGCAACAGAGGTCTCGGGGCCCTTAGAGGGGCCCCTGGCTGCCTTAGTCTGCTCTGGAGTGTCTATCTCTCCATAGCCTCTAGGAGATGCTGAAGCAGCTTTATAAACTAGATAATGGGTTTTCAAAGCTGAGGTGACCCAGTTGTCCAGGGAGAGAAGGAGCATGTGCTAAAACCTCAGGCTGGGAGACAGCCATCTGCACCCCATGTTCACTTTCCATTCTCTCAGCGGCCTCCTGGGCCAGCACAGAGACTGTCCAAGTGGCCCTAGGAAGCAGTAGTACAGACAGGAGTCCACTGAGAGCACATAGGGATGGGAGTAGAAGAGGCCTTTGTCAGCTGAGGGCGTCCCTCTCCCGCCATTCTCTGGAGGAGGACTTTACCCCTCTACTCCTCTCAGCACCTTCTACATCCTCATAGTCCCCATGGAGCACCGTAGTGCAGTGCTTCTCAATTATTTTCTGTCATGCCCCTCCCTAGGAAGAAGAAAACATTTTTCGTGCCCCCTGTGCGACTTTAAATAGTATCTTTATTTAAAAAACTTTAACCTGCATAACAAACATATGTAAAATAATTTGAACTGATTTTTTAATCAGAGGGGATGGCTGGATTAATGGCTACAATGAGCACGTTTTGCAATGCATATCTTTTCAAAGCGGGGTTTGAAACAGGACACAGCAACTCTCAGCTCCAGAGACATACAGAGACATAAACACGGGGCTTAGCTTGTTATGACAGTGTTTGCCGAGGTCAAATGCCCCCCTCTTTACGGAGCCTCGCGCCCCCTCTGTGGGGCGTGCCCTACTATTTGAGAAGCATTGCCCTAGTGTCTGGCTTCTGAGAAGGAAGCCTGGGTCTCCCGCTCTCCCCGAATTCCACCTCGACTCCTGCAGCCTCTCAATGAGCCCCTTTTCTCCCTCTGACGTGAAGGTCGGGCTCTGGGTGTCAGGTTGGGAGGGTGCAGAGAAGGGACTCCAGGTAAGATCACAGGTAGCTCAGCTCAATCTTGAAGACACCAAATCACCTCCTAGGGCTCCTGCATTCAAGAGGGGCAAAGGGAGTCAATGGGACTCTTTCTGCTCAGTAGTGGGGGAAAGTCCCACTCCAGAGGGCCAGATTTAAGGCTATGGACTTCTGTGATGCAAATGGACTTCTGTGATGTCGGCCAGAGCGCTGGAGAAAAGAACTAAGTATGTGTCATACAGGGAGGTCTGGGCTTAATGCATAGCATCACGTGGTCCGCTGGGCAGCACCAGGAGTGACCCCCCAAGCACAGAGCCAGGAGTGACCCCCAACACCTCTGCTGCCACATCAGCAAGGAGGGGGAGGGGTGCTGACACCCACTCAGAAGAATCTGTGCCCAACTTCACACTGTGGAATCAGCCCTCTCTGTTGAAATTCTTGATTCCCTGGTAAAAATGGTAACTAGAAGAAGATACCTGCACGTATACGGGCGTATATGATCCCTCGCAATTCAGGGATCAGTCATTTTCTGATTTGCACTCTGGAAGGTTCCATCATCCTCTCACCCCCATGGGGTCTTGTGGCAGCCTTCAGTCTTTAGAGCTCTCCCTAGTGCTTTTAAATGGAAATTACAGAACGTGCCACTTAAACACAGAAACCCAGGCATCTTACACTGTCACTGATAAAGAGTTACAGGGTTCACATGCCACATCCTGTTCAGTGCCCTAGGGAGCCCCTTTAGGGCTGGGGTCTGGTGTCTGGAATGATTATTCACACCGACATTTCTGAATTCAGGATTAAGGTTCCTTAAGCTGCTGGCCCCATGAGGAAGAGGTGTGCAAAGGCCCCTTCGGGACTGTTGGTCTGCTCTGAGCCACATCTGTTTCCCAGCCAGCTCTGTCCACAGGGCACAGCAGAGCCTGGCCACAGTCCACATCACTTAGAGTGCAAGGCCTCAGTCCATTCCAATAAGATCTGGGAGGAAACTCTCAGCCATTGGCTGTTATTTCTGGCTGTTGACTTCTGGTGGTCTGAGTGTGATCTTGCTCTGGTCATTGACAAACGCCCACTTCTGTTTCAGGAAATGAGAGTGCAGGGTGTGGTCTGCAAGCAAGTGTTCAAGAAGGTGCACTGAGGCCTGGGCACCTGCTTATCCAGCAGTAAGCGGCATGGACACGTAGGCCAGAATCCCCCCAACACCCTTGTTTGTGCTGCATGAGATAATTACCCAGCCCAACCCCAACTCCTGCCCTCCTCAGTCTGCCCTGTTACTAGAGGCTGATTCTTGGATTTTTTTTTTCCTTCCCTTTAAACAAAGCAGCCCAATAAAAACTATAAATTAATTAAATGTTTGGGCAGGGTTGGTGAGAAATATGTCCAGGTATCATCCCACCTGGTAATAGGACAAGGAAGTAAACAGACTAATGGAATAGAATAAAACCTGGAAATTAATTTACAAGCATATGGTTATCTAATTTACAGTTAAGGAGCCAAGTTCAGCTGGAGGAAAGAAACCCTCTTCAAGAAATTGAACACAAATAAACAAACAAACAAAAAGGGGCTGTAGTGGTAGTACAGTGGTAGGGCATTTGCCTTGCACAGAGCTGACTCAGGATGGACGCAGGTTTGATCCCTGGCATCCCATATGATTCTGTGAGCCAAAAGTGACTCCTGAGAGCAGAGCCAGGAGTAACCCCTGAGCACCACTTGGTGTGACCCTCCCCCCAAAAAAAGAAAGAAATTGAAACTAAATATAGAAATCATATCATACAGACATACAGATCTGGTCTTCTGGTAGATTCTTCACCACTCAGCCCCAGGCTCATGGCCCACTGTAAGTTTGGGACTTGAGCATAGACTTTATAATTTATAAGGAATATGCCATTTATCTCCAGCACAGAAATGACTTGTCTCTGAGGTATGGGAGAAAAGGGACAGGGATGGATATTCATTTGACAAAAAGTCTTTTGGAGAAGAATTGAAGCAATGATGAGCTTCCCAGTCCCCTTCAGAGGCTCACCAAACCTCTCACCCTTTCCATAACCCATGGCATTTTTCCTTCATTCAAGTCCTAGTCTCTCAAGATTATTGCCACTTTCTCCTTTGGAAATGCTACTATTTCAAGAAATACCAGACCATAATGACCAAAGTTGTAAGGGTTTTTTTTTTGTTTGTTTGTTTTTTGTTTTGGTTTTTGGGCTCACACCTGGTGATGCTCAAAGGTTACTTCTGGCTATGCACTCAGAAATTGGTCCTGCTTAGGGGACCATATGGGATGCCGGGGATTGAACCCAGGTCTGTCCTGGGTCAGCTGTGAGCAAGGCAAATGCCCAACTGCTTCGCTATCACTCTGGCCCCCAAAGCTGTATTTTAAACACTCCATAAAGCAAGTAATTTGGGCCTGCAGAAAGTATATTGGACAAAGCACTTGCCTTGCATGCAGTTGACCAAAGTTTGATCCCTGGCACCATGTAAGATCCCCTGAGCGAGTGATCCATGAGCACCATCAGAATGATCCCTGATTACAGAGTCAGGAATAAGCCCTATGCACTCAGGTTTAGTCCTGAAACAAATAAAAACAAAGTTTACAACACACAAAAATATTTTTTTGGTTTTGGCATTTACACCACACCCAGTGACTCTCAGGGATTGCTCCTGGCTGTGCGCTCTGAAATCGCTCCTGGCTTGGGGGGATCATATGGGATACTAGGAGATCAAGCTGCCGTCCATCCTAGGTTAGCGGCGTGCAAGGCAAATGCCCCACTGCTGTGCCACTGCTCTGGCCCCTACAACACAAAATATTAAGAATGCAATGTAATATAATTACTTGTACTAATAACCATTAAGAACATTTCAAGACTAACTGAATTTGTGGATTTGAGGTGCACCTGAAAGAGTTTAATCACAATTCTGAAGTGAACAGTCTGACTCAGACCCCGATCCCAAGGAGCCTGGGTGATGAACTAGGAAAAGAATTTACCAAATAGCAATAAGATGTTTAGACAAGAGCAAAGTCATAAAAGAGGATGGTGTCAGAGGGACACAGCAGGGACTCAGAGAAAAGTTACCCTAGCACAACTCTGGGACCCTTTCTCACACGGAGGTGCCCCAAGAGGCCTTTTGGGGTGAATTTAGGCAAATCCCTGATATTCCCACTTGCCCTGATAGAGTGAGTGATTGCAGTGTAGACAGCGGAAACAGGGCAGTCTGGACACATGAAACTGTTCCCATAAGACAACCCCAGGCAAATTAACCAGGGATGTTTTCCCTCAAGGAAACTAAATCAAACCCTTCGACAATTGAAACATGGACATCAAACTTGACTTTGTCTCATTACTGTTTCTCTGTGACCTTTGTGTGGAAATCATGTCACAGTTGGAAAGTCTCCTACTAACTCATTGTCTGGGTCCAGTGGGTTTCTTTTTCCAACCTCTACAGACTCCCACAAGAGACACTAACATGACTAATCAATCACTGTTAACATTTGGAAATAATCCAGAGGGCATCTATCATTTTTGTGGCTGTCCGCCATCTTGTGAACAACTCTTGTGCTGGAGGCGTGCCTTCATTAGGAATTTCATCTCTGTGAGATGTCCCTCCAACTAGTCATGCCCAAGAAAAGAGATTAGAAAAGTGGAAATAAATGTGGAACAGGGGACACCGGCCCAGTGGGGCTCAGCTGTGAAAGACTGTGAGTGTGACCTGTCTATGTCTGTCTACTGTCCTCTTGCGTGAAACTCTTGCGAGTGGGGCAAAAAGAGCCTCCAGAAACCTCGCTCGCCCAGACGCCATTTTCAGGGAGGGACTTCAGAGCATAAAAACCGGCTAACCTTTGCAAAAGCTGGCTCCCTGTGTGTGACACCAGGCGGGGAAAATCCGCGAAAGTACACCGGCCCAGTGGGGCTCAGCTGCGAAAGACTGTGAGTGTGACCTGTCTATGTCTGTCTACTGTCCTCTTGCGTGAAACTCTTGCGAGTGGGGCAAAAAGAGCCTCCAGAAACCTCGCTCGCCCAGACGCCATTTTCAGGGAGGGACTTCAGAGCATAAAAACCGGCTAACCTTTGCAAAAGCTGGCTCCCTGTGTGTGACACCAGGCGGGGAAAATCCGCGAAAGTACACCGGCCCAGTGGGGCTCAGCTGTGAAAGACTGTGAGTGTGACCTGTCTATGTCTGTCTACTGTCCTCTTGCGTGAAACTCTTGCGAGTGGGGCAAAAAGAGGCTCAGAGGAGCACGGCCGCTCTGCTTCGCTACGCGGCCGTGCACTCTTTCTAAGGAAAGAACTCCATTGCAACAAGAAGGAAAAATCACACTAAGAACGGCGCTATATCACAGAAGCAAACATTTCTCTCTGGACTGTCTTCTCTGTTGCATGCTCGGGCCTAAGATTTGACCCAGTGTGAGGCTTCATCCACGGAGGACTCCCCTCCCTTAGAGGCAAGTCAGCCCATCCAGAAAGGGAGGAGCCAGAGGAGTGTGCTGCCTACATCATATAGACAATGAATACCACCACAACACGTAGAAAAACCCACAATACAAGTGTGACAATGGGGAAACAACGCAGGCCAGCATCAGACATAGAGAATGAAGATGACAATTCTGAGGACCAGATAATGACTGAACAACTAATCAACCTCTCAGATAAGGACTTTAGACTAGCAATATGGAAGGTGCTCAACAGACTCCAAGAAACCATGGATCGAGTTGAACAGAACACTAATAAGAACCAAGAAAATATGAAGGCAGAAATGACAAAACTCCAAACTGAAATAACATGTCAACTAACAGGACTGAAAAAGTCAGTAAACGAAGTGAATGACAAAATGGATAAGCTCTGGGACAGGGTATCAGAAGCTGAGAATAGACTTGGTGCTGTGGAAGATGAGATACATAACAATTCCATACAGCAGGAGAGATTGGACAAAAAACTTAAAGCAAATGAGCAGACAATGGAAAAATTAGTCAAAGAATGGGAACAGACGAAAATAGAAGTCTATGATAAGATCAACAGAAACAACTTAAGAATCATTGGAGTCCCAGAGACCCAGGAAGAAAATTTCCAGGAAGAATCAATGCTCAAGAACATCATTAAAGAGAAACTTCCAGAGCTAAAGAATATATGTGATCAAATCCTGCATGCCCGAAGAGTACCAACCAAAAGAGACCCCAGAAAAACCACCCCAAGACACATCCTAGTCACAATGACAAATCCCACAGATAGAGACAGAATTCTGAAAACAGCAAGATCAAAAGGGGAAATCATGTTCAAGCAAGCTTCCCTGAGATTTACAGCAGACCTGTCACCAGAAACGCTCAATGCCAGAAAGCAGTGGTGGGATATTGTGACAAGACTGAATGAAATGAATGCTTCACCCAGAATACTATACCCAGCAAAACTCACTTTCCGGTTTGATGGAAGAATACATGGTTTCACAGACAAAAAACAGCTCAGAAACTTCACAGACACAAAACCAGTCTTAAGAGAAAAACTGAAAGACCTAATCTAAGACAAGACTACCCAAAAGACACACCAAATTTTGAAATAAAGATGGCGTTAAATCCCAGGACAATTCTTTCTCTCAACGTCAATGGACTAAATGCACCAGTTAAGAGACACAGAGTGGGTAAATGGATCAAAAAACTCAATCCAACCTTCTGCTGCCTACAAGAAACGCACCTGAATAGTCAGAACAAACATAGACTCAAAATAAAAGGCTGGAGAAAAGTTATCCAAGCAAACAACACCCATAAAAAAGCTGGAGTGGCCATACTAATATCAGATAATGCAAACTTTATACTCAGGAAGGTTGTAAGGGACAAAGACGGACATTTTATATTAATCAAGGGGTACGTAGAGCAGGAAGAATTCACTCTCCTAAACATATATGCACCAAATGAGGGGCCAGCAAAATATTTAATACAACTGTTGACAAATCTGAAAAATAATATCAACAACAACACAATAATTGTGGGGGACCTTAACACGGCTTTGTCAACACTGGATAGGTCAACCAGACTGAAACCCAACAAGAATATACTAGACCTGAGGAGAGAAATGGAAGAAAGAGGCCTAGTGGATATATATAGGACACTCCATCCCCAGAAACCTGGATACACATTCTTCTCCAATGTACATGGGACATTCTCCAGGATAGACTACATGCTGGCACATAAAACATACCTCCATAAGATCAAGAGGATAGAAATTTTGCAGACTACCTTCGCTGACCACAAGGCTCTGAAATTATTTGTGAACTCCAAAGGGACTCAGAAGAAACACTTTAACACCTGGAAGTTAAACAGCCTCATGCTCAATAACCAGTGGGTCCGAGATGAAATCAAGGAGGAAATCAAAAGGTTCCTGGAAACAAATGACAATAAAGACACAAACTCTCAGAACTTATGGGACACAGCAAAAGCAGTACTGAGAGGAAAATTTATAGCTTTGCAAGCACACATCAGGAAGGAAGAAGGAGCTTACCTGAGTAGCTTAATGACACAGCTAATAGAACTAGAAAATGCTCAACAAAAGGACCCAAGAATAGGAAGACAGAAGGAAATAACAAAGCTGAGAGCAGAAATCAACGAAGTGGAAACTCAAAAAACAATCCGAAAGATCAACGAAAGCAGAAGTTGGTTCTTTGAAAAAATAAACAAGATTGATAGACCACTGGCAAACCTAACAAAGAAAGAGAGAGAGAGAAACTTGATAACTCGTATCAGGAATGAAAAAGGAGAGATCACTACTGATATGACAGAGATTCAAAGGGTAATCAGAAACTACTTTGAAAAACTCTACGCCACTAAAAATGAGAACCTGGAAGAAATGGATAAATTCTTGGACTCTTATAATCTTCCACGGTTGAAGGAAGAGGATGTAGCATATCTAAACACCCCCATCACCATTGATGAAATTAAAACAGTAATCAAATGTCTGCCGAAAAACAAAAGCCCAGGTCCAGATGGATTCACTAATGAATTCTATCAAACTTTCCAAGAGGAACTACTGCCAATCTTGGCAAGACTCTTTCATGAAATTGAACAAACAGAAACACTTCCAAATAGCTTTTATGAAGCCAACATCACCTTGATACCTAAACCAGACAGAGACGCTACCAAAAAAGAAAATTACAGACCAATATCACTGATGAATGCAGATGCAAAGATCCTCAACAAAATCCTGGCAAATAGGATTCAATGCCTCGTTAAGAAGATCATCCACTACGATCAAGTAGGTTTCATCCCAGGAATGCAAGGCTGGTTTAACATCCGTAAATCTATCAACATCATACACAACATCAATAACAAGAAAAATAAAAACCACATGATCATATCAATAGATGCAGAGAAAGCATTTGATAAGGTCCAACACCCATTCTTGATCAAAACTCTCAGCAAGATGGGAATGGAGGGAACCTTTCTCAATATAGTGAAGGCCATCTACCACAAGCCAGTGGCAAATATTATCCTCAATGGAGAAAAACTGAAAGCCTTCCCTCTAAATTCTGGCACAAGACAAGGCTGTCCTCTCTCACCACTCCTATTCAACATAGCACTGGAAGTACTTGCTATAGCGATTAGGCAAGAAAAGGATATCAAGGGAATCCAGATAGGAAAGGAAGAAGTCAAGCTCTCACTGTTTGCAGATGACATGATACTCTACTTAGAAAACCCTAAAGACTCTATCAAAAAGCTTCTAGAAACAATAGACTCATATAGCAAGGTGGCAGGCTACAAAATTAACACACAAAAATCAATGGCCTTTCTATATACCAATAGTAATAAGGATGAAATGGACATTAAGAAAACAACCCCATTCACAATAGTACCACACAAACTCAAATATCTTGGAATCAACTTGACTAAATATGTGAAGGACCTATACAAAGAAAACTATAAAACTCTGCTCCAATAAATAAGAGAGGACACACGGAAATGGAAACACATACCCTGCTCATGGATTGGCAGGATTAACATCATCAAAATGTCAATACTCCCCAAGGCATTATACAGATTTAATGCCATCCCTCTAAAGATACCCATGACATTCTTCAAAGAAGTGGATCAGACACTTTTGAAATTCATTTGGAACAATAAACACCCTCGAATAGCTAAAGCAATCATTGGGAAAAAGAATATGGGAGGAATTACTTTTCCCAACTTTAAACTGTACTACAAAGCAACAATTATCAAAACAGCATGGTATTGGAATAAGGATAGGTCCTCAGATCAGTGGAATAGGCTTGAATACTCAGAAAATGTTCCCCAGAGATACAACCATCTAATTTTTGATAAAGGAGCAGGAAATCCTAAATGGAGCAGGGAAAGCCTCTTCAACAAGTGGTGTTGGCACAATTGGATAGCCACTTGCAAAAAATTAAACTTAGACCCCCAGCTAACATCATGTACAAAGGTAAAATCCAAATGGATTAAAGACCTCGATATCAGCCCCAAAACCATAAGATATATAGAACAGCACATAGGCAAAACACTCCAGGACATTACAGGCATCTTCAAGGAGGAAACTGCACTCTCCAAGCAAGTGAAAGCAGAGATTAACAGATGGGAATATATTAAGCTGAGAAGCTTCTGCACCTCAAAGGAAATAGTGCCCAGGATACAAGAGCCACCCACTGAGTGGGAGAAACTATTCACCCAATACCCATCAGATAAGGGGCTAATCTCCAAAATATACAAGGCACTGACAGAACTTTACAAGAAAAAAACATCTAACCCCATCAAAAAGTGGGGAGAAGAAATGAACAGACACTTTGACAAAGAAGAAATACGCATGGCCAAAAGACACATGAAAAAATGTTCCACATCACTAATCATCAGGGAGATGCAAATCAAAACAACGATGAGATACCACCTCACACCCCAGAGAATGGCACACATCACAAAGAATGAGAATAAACAGTGTTGGCGGGGATGTGGAGAGAAAGGAACTCTTATCCACTGCTGGTGGGAATGCTGTCTAGTTCAACCTTTATGGAAAGCGATATGGAGATTCCTCCAAAAACTGGAAATCGAGCTCCCATACGATCCAGCTATACCACTCCTAGGAATATACCCTAGGAACACAAAAATACAATACAAAAACCCCTTCCTTACACCTATATTCATTGCAGCTCTATTCACCATAGCAAGACTCTGGAAACAACCAAGATGCCCTTCAACAGACGAATGGCTAAAGAAACTGTGGTACATATACACAATGGAATATTATACAGCTGTCAGGAGAGATGAAGTCATGAAATTTTCCTATACATGGATGTACATGGAATCTATTATGCTGAGTGAAATAAGTCAGAGAGAGAGAGAAAAACGCAGAATGGTCTCACTCATCTATGGGTTTTAAGAAAAATGAAAGACACCCTTGTAATAATAATTTTCAGACACAAAAGAGAAAAGAGCTGGAAGTTCCAGCTCACCTCAGGAAGCTCACCACAAAGAGTGATGAGTTTAGTTAGAGAAATAACTACATTTTGAACTGTCCTAATATTGAGAATGTATGAGGGAAATGTAGAGCCTGTTTAGGGTACAGGCGGGGGTTGGGTGGGGAGGAGGGAGATTTGGGACTTGGGTGATGGGAATGTTGCACTGGTGATGGGTGGTGTTCCTTTTATGACTGAAACCCAAACACAATCATGTATGTAATCAAGGTGTTTAAATAAAAAAAAATTATGCATTAAAAAAAAATGTGGAACAGGGAAGCTTTGAGCTATAGTGATAGCAGAGGAACTGACTGGTTCTCTGTGTGTAGTGGCATAGGTCCTTTCTCCACTGACAGAGGACACACAACAGAGAGGCCTCCAGACCTCATATGCTTTCTACGTGAGTCCTTCTATGAAGAAATGAAACTGGTGAAGCCTGAATGCAGGGACTTGTTAAAGGATGTTTCAGAGATGCAGTCGACAAACCCCAGATTCTCCTTTGGTGAAAAAAACACAGGGCAAGCAATCTACTAAATCAACAGATAAATTACAAGGAAAGGAAACAACAGCAACAATAAAAGATACAGAGAGGGAACCAGAAAGACGCTCAAGAAACAGCAATTAATTGTACCAGGTGGCTTTTATTTGAATCCTAACTCGAACAAATGAGGTATAGAAACAAAATTAACTAAAACCATCCAAGGCACATGAGATCATTGGGAAATTTTTTACACTAACAATATTGTTTTACATTAACAATATAGGAAGACTTCTATTAAATGTTTAGACTCTAAAAATATTTTTTTAGATTCTGATCATTTAAAGATGCACACTGAAATATTTATGGGTTAGGGAGCATTGTCTGGTATTGACCATTGACTAATTAGGGAGGGGTTGAAGAGAACCGTCAACAGGGCTGAAACAACCAAGCCAGTACAGAGGGTAAGTCACTTGCCTTGCAGGACCCAACTAGTTCTATCCCCAGCACCATCTATGGCTCCTTTAGCTTCACTGGGAGTGATCCCTGAATGCTGAACCAGGAGTTAGTCCTGAGCACAGCCAATGTGGCCCAAAAGGACTGCCCTCTCCCTAAAAAAGTCTTGAATCTGACTCCTGAAGATCCTTGCTTCAGGCAGGACGTGTGTATCTGCTGGTGATGTGATGAATGTCATCCAATTATCTTGACTGCTTGTTTTAATATTCAAAAAATGTTTTTATTTTTGTATAAAATTTTTATATCTGTTTTAATATTTGAAATACACCAGGATTTTAAAATGCTTTCAAAATAGTTAAAATAAAAAAATATTTTATTTTTTTTATTTAACTTTTTTGGTTAGAGAGTTTAAAATTTTACAGAAAATTTCAAATACACACCAAACTCTACCTGACATTAATTCAGTGAAGATAATTTCACTGTCTATATGCATCGGCAAAGTGACCTGGAGAAATTTCTATGTTAGAGCAAAGTCTGATGAGCTGGTACTTCTCATAGAAGGATGCCCATTGAGCCACTTTCAAGGGAGGCTGAAGCTGCAGTGCATATGGGCCATGAACTTTTGCTCACATTGATCTCTAGGGCCGCAAGTTCCATCCCAATTTACTGATTCTGCCCACATTTCCCCAGTGGGGTCTGCTGTAACCAAGGGACCATTGAAAAGAGTGTGCAGATATGGCAAACTAGAGCCAGATTCAGATTGAGAGACTCAGACTGATGGGAAGGGTCAGAAGGGTGATCAGTCTTATCCAGAACAACAGAGAGAGGTGATGGAGCAGTAGGAGGGAGAGGAGGTAGTAAAGCTGAGACAGAATTTTGAGACTGATCAAACAATTAAATATAGAGAGTTACTGTACAGAATAAGTCAGTAGATCGGTAATCTGAACTTCATGCAGTGTTTATCAGCCCAACTTTGACCACACTTTCATTTATGGCCCTTCTAAGAAGTTAGGAAATTTTCCTGCCACGAAGTCATAGGGCCAGGGACTTTGGCCCTCAGAAGAGACTACCTTTGAGCTGGTGCTAGTCTTCAGATGAGGGGCACATTGCATCACCCATCCTGGGGAGTAAAGATAATGCCTGAGATGTGCTCTGCTGTTTTTGCACTTTGGGACTCTCACCATTTTATAGCCCCTAATTGATATCCTCAAGGTGCTGTAATCATAGATTTATTTTTTTCTCCCAGAGTCCCACTTACTTCTCAAAAACCAGCTAAAGGCCCTATTTAAGCAAAATGCTCCCCCACCCCCATCAATCACTCTGGATGAGTTTTCTCCTGGTGTATTCTGGGTCATGATTAAATTTATTTTCTTGTGGTCCACTAACTTTTCTCAATTAAACAGTTAAGATAAATGTAAAATAGCCATAAATTAGTAATAGAAATAATAATAATCATAATAGAAAATTATAATAATAATACATGGAGGAAGCTATATCTGCACATATCCAACAAAAGACTTGTGCCATTATGTAAAGAATATTTTAAACTCAAAAGTAAGGAAACAATCCAGTTAGAAAATGAATGAAAGACTTGAATAAGTCTTCATTCACCAATGAAGATATAAGAATAGCAAACAAATTTAGTAAAAAATGTTCTGTCTCATTAGCCATTGAGAAAATTCAAATTAAATCTCAGTAGCATAAAAGAGCCATAGTGTTAGGATAGCAATGCAGGATATACTATTAAAATATAGTCATATTGTTAGAAGAGCTTAAAATTTAAATCAGATAATAAGCAAGTGTTGACATGTATAAAGTAAGCATACATTTTAGTAAGTAAATATTTTGTGTATATATATATGAAATATATTACTCTGGAATGAGAGCCTAAGAGTTTATTAAAATTAAACTCATTTACCATTATTATACTTCATATTCATATAAAATTCCTCATGTGAATGCTCTTTTTAATAGCTAAAACTTTTACAAATGAAATATTCTTTACCAGGTCAAGGGTTATACGAATAACTGAATATCCCCAGTGGAATACTACTCAGCCCCAAAGAGGAACAATCTATTCATTAATATTGTGGATACATCTTAGGGCATTAAGTAAAAAAAAAAAAAAGCCATTCTTAATAGTTATGTATTATGTGGTTTTATGACATTATCTAAAGGGCATGATGTCAGGGTTTTATTGGTGGTCAGGGGACCAGGCAGGGACAAAGGAGATGACTATAAAGGGGTCACCAAGGGTAGTTCTCTCTGGGGAGAGATTGGATTATAGTGTTGGTTACATATGATTAAATATCATGAATTACAAAAATGAGGGAATGCCAAATTGGTGAACTCAGAATAAACTCAGTAATGTAGTTAATGTGTTCTAACTCAATCAGTGAAGATTTTCTACTGGAGAAATGAGGTCATATTTATATGAGACCTCTTTGAACTTATCTGCAGCTTCATGTACCTAAATAATTATAACAAAATATAGGCCGAAGAAATACCATGGACATAGGGCATTTGCCTTGCATGCAGAGGACGGTGCTTCCAATCTTGGCATCCCGTATGATTCCACAAGCCTGCCAGGAGCGATTTCTCAGCGTAGAGCCAGAAGAAACTCCTGAACGCTGATGGGTATAACCCCCCCCAAAATAAAAATTAAATTAAAATAAATGTTTTAAATGAAACTACATGTAAAATCCTATGATAAAAAAAAATAAGAACTCAGAAAAATCTATAGCTTTAAAAATATTACTTTTTTTTTTTTTGGTGTTTTGGCCACACTCAGTAGATGCTCAGGGGCTACTCCTGCCTTTGCACTCAGAAATTGCTCCTGGCTTGAGGACCATATGAGATGCCAATCAAACCATGGTACATCCTAGGCTAGCGTCTTATGGTTTGTGTCACTGCTCCAGTCCCAAAATATTACTTATTGACTGCATCTCAGCAGCTGCCAGTCAGAAGCCCCATTCTGCCACTAAAGTGAGTCAGGAGTGATCACCCCCCCCACAAGCCCTTGTCACCTCAACTTTGCTGACCCTATTTTTATAGGCTTTTAATAAGCTAATTTTTAGCTTTAGCTAAATGCTATAATTACAAACATAACTGTACTTGAGTTTTAGTTACAAAACGAACACCTCCCTTCACCAGTGCAACATTCCCACCACCAATGCACCCCATATCCTTCCACCCACACCCCTGCCTGTATTCGAGATAGGCATTCTACTTCTCTCTGACTCATTAACACTGTCATGGTAGTTGTTAGTGTTCTAACATCTCCTTGAGGTGTTGTTAGACTTTTCTGTGTGTCTCTCTCCCTCTGACTTATTTTACTCAGCATATTAGTTTCCATGTCCATCCATGTATAGGAAAATGTCATTAATTCATCTCTCCTAATGGCTGCATAATATTCCTTTGTGTATATGTACCAATTTCTTTAGCCATTCATCTGTTGAAGGGCATCTTGGTTGTTTTCAGAGTTTGGCTATTGTAAATAGTGCTGTGATGAATATAGATGTGAGGAAGGGATTTTTGTATTATATTTTTGTATTCCTAGGGTATATCCCTAGAAGTGATATAGCTGGGTCATATGGAAGCTCAATTTCCAGTTTTTTGAGGAATCTCCATATTGCTTTCCATGAGGGCTGGACTAGACGGCATTCCCACAAGCAGTGAATGAGAGTTCCTCTCTTCCCTCATCCCTGCCAGCACTTATTGTTCTTGATCTTTGTTTTGTTTTGTTTTTTTGGGGGGGTCACATCTAGCAGTGATCAGGGGTTACTCCTGGCTCAATGCTCAGAAATCACTCCTGGCAGGCTCAGGGGACCATATGGGATGCCAGGATTCGAACCACTGTCCTTCTGCATGCAAAGCAAATGCCTCACCTCCATGCTATCTTTCCAGCTCCTGTTCTTGATCTTTGTGATGTGTGCCAATCTCTGTGGTGTGAGATGGTACCTCATTGTTGTTTTGATTTGCATCTCCCTGATAATTAGTGATGAGGAACATTTTTTTCATGTGCCTTTTGGACATTTGTATTTATTCTTTAAGAAATTGTCTGTTTATTTCTTCTCCCCATTTTTTGATGGGGTTAGATGTTTTTTCTTGTTTAGTTCTGTCAGTACCTTGTATATTTTTGATATTAACCTGATGAGTATTGGGTGAATAGTTTCTCCCATTCTGTGGGTGGCTTTTGTGTTTTAGGCACTATTTCCTTTGAGGTGCAGAAGCTTCGTAGCTTAATATAGTCCAATCTGTTTATCTCTGTTTCCTCTTGTATGAAGAGTGCTGTTTCTGCCTTGAAGATTCCTTTAGTCTAACTGTCAAGGAGTGTTTTCCCTATGTGTTGTTAAATATACCTTATGGTTTTGGATCTGATATCCAGGTCATTAATCCATTTGGACTTGACCTCTGTGCATGGTGTTAGATGGAGGTCTGAGTTAGCTTTTTTGCAAGTGGCTGACCAGTTGCTCCAACACCACGTGTTGAAGAGGCCTTCCTCACTCCACTCTGCACTTCTTTCTCCTTTATCAAAGATTAATTGTATATCGGGGGGGGGGGCACATTCTCTGAATTCTCATGTCTATTCCACTTATCTGAGGGTCTGTCTTTATTCCAGTACTGAGCTGTTTTAATGGCAATAGCTTTGCAATACAATTTAAATTTTGGGAAATGATGTCTCCCATACTCCTTTTCCCAAAGGTTGCTCTAGCTATTCATGGATGTCTATTGTTCCAAATGAATTTCAGGAGTGTTTGATCCACTTCTTTGAAGAATATCATGGGTATCCTTACAGGGATTGCATTAAATCTGTACAATGCTTTGGGGAGTATTGCCATTTTAATGATGTTAATCCTGCCAGTCCATGAACAGTGTATGTGTCTCCATTTCCTTGTGTCCTCTTTTATTTCTTGAAGCAGGGTTTTGTAATTATTTTTGTATAGGTACTTCACGTCTTTAGTTAAGTTGACTCCAAGATATTTGAGTTTGTGTGACACTAATGTGAATTGGGTTGTTTTTTAATGTCCATTTCTTTTTTATTATTATTGGTGTATAAGAAGGCCATTGACTTTTGTGTGTTCATTTTTTAGCCTGCCACTTTGCTATATAAATCTACTGTTTCTAGAAGCTTTTTGGTAGTCTGTAGGGTCTTCTAAATATATTATCATGTCATCTGCAAACAATGAGATTTTGACTTCTTCCTTTCCTATCTGGATGCCCTTGATATCTTTTTCTTGCCTAATAGCTATGGCAAGAATTTCCGGCACTATTTTGAATAGGAGTGGTGAGAGAGGGCAGCCTTGTCTTATACCAGATTGTAGAGGAAAGGCTTTTAGTTTACATCCATTGAGAGTAATATTTGCCATTGGCTTGGCTTGGCTTTATTTCTATCTTGATGAGAGTTTTTATCAGAATGGGCGTTGGACCTTATCAAATGCTTTCTCTGCATCTATTGATATGATCATATGGTTTTTATTTTTCTTTTTTGATATGGTGTATTATATTGATTGATTTATGTTTGTTAAACCATCCTTGCATTACTGGAATGAATCCTACTTGGTCTTGGTGTATGACCTTGTTGATGAGGCATTGGATCCTATTTGCCAGAATTTTGTTGAGGATCTTTGCATCTGTGTTCATCAGGGATATTGGTCTGTAGTTTTCTTTTCTTTCAACATCTCTGTCTGGTTTTGGTATCAGGGTGATGTTAGCTTCATAAAAACTATTTGGCGGTGTTCCTGGCAGGCTCAAGGGACCAGATGGGATGCCAGGATTTGAACCACCGCCCTTCTGCATGCAAGGCAAATGCCCTACCTCCATGCTATCTCTCCGGCCCAGTGTTTCTGATTTTTCAATTTTATAAAAGAGCCTGAAAAGGATTAGCAGTAGTTCCTCTAGAAAAGTTTGAGAGAATTTGTTAGTGAATCCATCTGGGCCTGGGCTTTTGTTTTTAGGAAGACTTTTGATTACTCTTTTAATTTTCTCAGTATTGATGGGACTATTTGGGTATGCTAGATCATCCTTGTTTAACTGTGGAAGATTGTAGGAGTCCAAGAATTTGTCCATTTCTTCCAGGTTCTCATGTTTCATGGCATAAAGTTTCTTAAAGTAGTCTCTGAATACCTTTTGAATCTCTGCAGTATATGTAGTGATCTCACTCTCTTTTTGTTTAAGTGCTGAAGTGTGCTTAAAAGCAATTTAATTTTTAAATATATAAATATTTATTTAAGCACCATGATTAAAAGCAAGTTCATAGTTGGGTTTCGATCATAAACAGAATAACCCTCTTCACCAGTGCAATATTTCCACCACCAATGCCCCCCTCCTACCCTACCCCTGCCTGTATCACAACAGGCATTCTACTTCTCTCATTCTTTAATATTGTCATGCTAGCTGTTAGTGTAGTTATTTCCCTAACAACATTCACCACTCTTAGTGGTGAGATTAAAATTGTGAGCCAGTACTTCCAGCCCATAACTATATTGGCTCTGAGCAGTATTAAGTAATGCTTTTAATTTTTCTCAAAACCCATCGATGAGGATCTCACTTTTTTTCATTTCTAATCCAGTTTACTAAATTTCTCTCTGTTTCTTTGTGAGTTTTGCTAGTGGTTTATCAATCTTGTTTATTTTTTCAAAGAACCAACTTTTGCTTTTGTTTATCTTTTGAGTTGTTTTTTTATTTGCATTTTATTGATTTCTGCTCTAAGCTTTTTATTTTCTTCTGCCTACCTATTTTTGTCTCCTTTTGTTGGTCATTTTCTAAATTTAAAAGCTATGTTATTAAACTATTTATGTAGGCCCCTTCTTCCTTTCTGATGTGTGCCAGCAAAGCTATACATTTTCCTCTTAGTACTGCTTTTGCTGTGTCCCATAAATTTTGATAGTTTATGTCTTTATTATCATTTGTTTCCAGAAATGTTTTGATTTCCTCTTTGATTTCATCTCTGATGCACTGGTGTTTCCAGGTGTTAAAGTTTTTCTTCTGTGATCCTTTGTAGTTCACTTATAATTTTAGTGCATTGTGATCTGAGAAAGTAGTTTGTACAATTTATATCCTCTTGATTTTATGGAGATATGTTTTATAGAAAAATGTGTATCCAGTTTTCTGGGGATGGAGTGCCCTATATATATATACTAGTCTACTTTCTTTCGTTTCTCTTTTCAGAGCTAGTATATTCTTGTTGGGTTTCAGCCTGGTTGACCTATCAGGGTAGTGTTGAGGTCTCCTCTATTATTGTGTTGCTATTTATGTCTTCTTTCAGGTTTGTCAATAACTGTATTAAATATTTTGCTGGTCCCTCTTTGTGCTTACCCTATTTTATTGGGGCTGGAATGTAGGGAACCTAAGAGCAGATTTTAAACCCAGACCTCGTATAAACAGCCCCTCCCCCATTGGCTCTCACTGTGCCTCAGCTGCCACCAGTATTCCTCTTGATGAGGAGAGATCAGTGGGATCTGTGCATATACACTCTGGCCATAGTCCAGCTGCTCTACAAACCCTGCTGACACTTCAGTCTATGTTAGACAGTACTAGGCATACCGGCCCAACTTCTTTCTCCCTTAGAAAATATATAACCCCCAAATCAAAAGAAAACCCTAAGGACACTAGACTGCAACATCTCTACCACACTTAAGCAACCTCGCATACCTAGAATAAATAAAACCTAAAACAGATCTACCTCCAACCACCTCCTACATAGTTAAACAGACTACTGTAAAAACAAAAACAAAAACAGAAAAACACCCTGAAACTCCAGCATCCCAAATCACCCTGTGCAAAGAACAGTGGGGTAACTAAGGAAGACACCAGCAGCTGGGAATATGGAAAGAAATAAAAGTAGGTTTCCAAGTCATCCGAAAATGTACAGACTTAGATAAGAACCTAAAAACAGCTGAATATCTTAGCAATGGTATTCAAAGAATCACTAACCAAAGAAATTAAGAAGTTCATAGACAAACTATTCATCCTCCTCAAAGAAGAATTTTATTCAGAACATAAGAGAGCCCATACAAATGGAACTAAGGGAACTAAAAAACATGTTAGCAAGCCAAAGTAACAGAATTACATACGTAGAGAATAGCATGGATGAACTTGAAGACAAAATGCACACCAGCAACAACAGGGAAGTCAATAAAGAAATGAGAGAGAAACATTGGAAGAAATTTAAAGGTACTTAAATGAACAAAGACAAAAGAATCTATGACTTAGAAAATACCAGAAAGGGAGTAGGTAATGGGGAAGAACATAGTGAGACAAATAATAGAGAATTTTCCCACTCTCTGAAAAGAGGCACCTGTACAAAAAAGAGTTCCAAGTGAAATAGACCCTAACAAATCAACACCAAAGCAAATACTTATCCAAATGGCAAAAACAAACAAACAAACAAACCAGAGAAATAAATTCTTCAAAGAAATAAGGAATAAACAAACTCAAGCACAAAGGAAAAAAAAAATGTAAGTATCAAACCAGATCTCCCATTTGAAGCAATTCAGGCAAGAAGACAGTGGAATGACATATTTAAATGACTGAATGAAAGAAACTTTCAACCTTGGGTGCACTATCCAGCAAAATGCTCATTTACATGGGAGGGAAGACTAAAAACATTCTCAAACTTAAAAGAACTCACAACATGTGCGCTAACCAAACCAACTCTAAAAGGACTACTCAGAGATATACTACACAACCCAAACACCCAATTGTAACAACAATAACCCTATGCAATATAACAGCACAACAACCTTTTCTGTCAATAATCTCCTTAAATGTCAATGGACTAAGCTCCCCCACTAAAAGACACAAAGTAGAAGTTTGGATCAGAAAATAAAAACCAGATATTTGCTCCCTGCAGGAAGCACACCTAAAAGGTCAGGATAGACACAGGCTTAGAATAAATGGATGAAAATCAATTATTCAAACCACTGGAAATCAAATATAAAAAGCTGAGACAGCCATACTTATGTCAGACCAAATTTCATTCAATCTCAAGAAAGTGCTCAGAGAAAAAGAAGGTCACTACTTATTGATCATGGAAACATTAGACCAAGAAGTACTACCTCTGATCAACATTTAGGTACCAGATGTAGAGCCAGCAAAATATGTAAGGCTTTTGATTGCAAACCCAGAGAAACATATGGAAGGAAATGTGATAGTAATAGAAGACTTCAATATACTATTATCAGCACTAGACAGATTCACTAGGCAGAAAACTAGCAAAGCCATAAGAGACCTAAGGGAGAAACTAGAAGAACTAGGACTTCTAGTTATACAGGGTCCTTCATCCTCAGAAAGTTGAAGAGACATTCTTATCAAGTGCACATGGAACCTTCTCTAGAATAGATCACACCTTAGGATATAAATCTAACTTGCATAGTCACAAATATAAGGATTATAAGAAGCACCCTATCAGATAACAATGCAGCAGAGATCAAGATTGACAGTAAAAAGAAGGTATGGAGAAAATCCAACACCTGCAGACTAAACAATATGCTACACAACAACAGCTGGATCAAAAAGGAAATCAAGGAAGAAATAAAAATATTCCTTGAGAAGAATGACAATGAAGAAACAAGCTGTCAAAATCTGTAGGATACAGTAAAGCAGTAATTAGGGGGAAAACTCATAGCAATAGAGGCCTGTGTCAGGAAAGAGGAAAATGGCAAAATCAACAGCTTAAAGGAACACCTTAAGGAGCTGGAAAAACAGCAGCAAAGAAATCCAAATGGAGGTAGAAAGAAGAAATAACAAAAACCAGAGAAGAAATAAACAACATGTAAACAAAGAAGACAATACAAAGCATCAATGAAGCCAGGAACTGGTTTTTCAAAAGAATAAACAAGATAGATAAACCACTGGCAAGACTCACAAAGAAACAAATGAAAACACCCAAATAAATCAGATCACAAACGAAAGGGAAGAGATTACAACAGAACTTCAAGCAATCCAAGACATCATGGGGGCTTACTATGAACAAATGCATTCAGTTAAATTAGAAAACCCAGAAGAAATTGACAGATTTCTGGAAAAATATCCCTCAAGACTTCATAAGGAGAGGGGCCGAAGAGATAGCATGGAGGTAAGACATTTGCCTTTCATGGAGAAGGACGGTGGTTCGAATCCCAGCATCCCATATGGTCCCCTGTGCCTGCAAGGAGCGATTTTTGAGCATAGAGCCAGGAGTAACCCCTGAGTGCTGCCAGGTGTGACCCAAAAAACAAACAAACAAACAAAAAAAAAACAAAAAAAGAAAAAAAAAAGAATATCTCAAAAGACTTTGTGAAGATGTCTATATTTTCCTTGTATGTTTAATGCCTAATAGCTATACTCTCTTAGTGTGTTTATTTCCAAGGAATAGATAGCCTCCTCCATCCTTTTTATTTATTAATTTTTAATTAAAATTTTTATTAATATTTTATTTAAACACCTTGATTACAAGTATGATTGTAGTTAGGTTTCAGTCATGTAAAGAACACCCCCCCTTCACCGGTGCAACATTCCCACGACCAATGTCCCAAATCTCCCTCTTCCCCACCCCACCCCACCTGACCTCTAGACAGACTTTCCACTTCCCTCATTCATTCACATTGTTATGATAGTTCTCAGTGTATTATTTCTCTAACTGAACTCACCACTTTTTGTGGTGAGCTTCATGTTGTGAGCTGGACCTTCCAGCCCTTCTCTCTTTGTCTCTGAGGATCATTGCAAAAATGTCTTTTATTTTTCTTAAAACCCATAGATAAGTGAGACTATGATAACCTCAAATGAGCAGAACTTTTCCTGGAACCATAAAGAAAGACTTTATCCCAGGCTTTGCTCTAGGATCTGTGCAAAAACCACGATATCTAATTGCAGGGGAATGACTGACAACCATGACTGAACAGAACTTTTCCAAGAACCATAAAGATTTTATCCTAGGCTTTTCCATAGGATCTGTACAAAAACCAGGATATCTAATTGCAGAGGAAAGACTGTGACAACCGCGACTGAACAGAACTTTTCCTGGGACTATGAGTAAAGACCTTGGGATTTGACAGCTAACATGCCCGGGGCATGTCAATCTCATGACAGTGTGCTTCAAAGGTGGAGACAACCTGTATCTCTTAGGCCAAGGAAAATTTCTTTCTAATTTCTGCAATGTTTACTGTACCTATGCAACAACAACAACAAAAACAGAACAAACAACAAAATACAAAAAACACTTGCCACATCTGCCCCATTTTTCTTTTCTTTCAATTTTATTTATATTTATAGCTTCTAGATAGGAACGCCTGCCTTTTCTTTTTAACAGAATCATAGATCATGAATCATCTGGTTCTGCCTCACATTTCTTTTTTTTAATTATCTTTATTTAAATACCGTGATTACAAATATAATTGTACTTGTATGATTCCAGTCATGTAAAGAACACCCCCCTTCACCAGTGCAGGATTCCCACCACCAATTTCCCAGATCTACCTACTCCCCACCCCACCCACACCTGTACTCAAGACAGGCTTTCTTTTTCCCTCATTCATTCACATGGTTATGATAGTTTTCAGTGTAGTTATTTCTCTAACTGCACTTATCATTCTATGTGGTGAGCTTCATGTCATTAGCTACACCTACATGGGAGGATGGGGGGAAGTAAGGGTTGGGACTGAGGCAGTAAAATATTAGAAATGAGCTTTATAGGGCAGTATCAAGGTCCCAATACAAGATGGATATTATGGATATATAGAATATATGCACACAATAATATCAATATGAAAAAAAGAGAAAAAATTTCCACTGACTGTCCCAATATAAACCAGTGCTAGAACAGCCTGCCCTCCTCCCAGAGTGCATTCCCATTAGTGTAGGGAGAGATAGGGGGAAAGCCTGTTGACCTCTATAGAGTCCACCTAGACCGGTGTCCAGGGAAAGACTGAAGTTCAGGGGAGAGAAACCCTATACCTGGCAAGGGCTGGTCTCCAGAATCAAGGACGAAATCAGAAGCCAGATGTCTGGGCCCGGAGAGATAGCACAGTGGCGTTTGCCTTGCAAGCAGCCGATCCAGGACCAAAGGTGGTTGGTTCGAATCCCGGTGTCCCATATGGTCCCCCGTGCCTGCCAGGAGCTATTTCTGAGCAGACAGCCAGGAGTGACCCCTGAGCACCGCCGGGTGTGGCCCAAAAACCAAAAAAAAAAAAAAAAAAAAAGAAGCCAGATGTCTGTCTGCCCTCCTCCCCATGCACCTCCCCCCTGGAGTACGGAGGGAGGGGGGGAACCTGAGGACCACTAAGAGTCCACCTGAACCCACTTCTGGCCATCTGAGCTGGCACCCAGGGAAGGCCTAGAGTCAGGGGAAAAAGACAAGGGCGGCTGGGGGACTGCCAACCCTCCCAGCACTCCCCAGGCTAGGGAGAAAAGCTCTGGTATGGGGCTTCCCCAAACCCTATACCTGGCAAGAGCTGGTCTCCAGAATCAAAGAGGAAACTGGAAGCCAGATGTCTGTCTGCCCTCCTCCCTATGCACCTCCCCCCTGGAGTATGGAGGGAGGGGGGAACCTGAGGACCACTAAGAGTCCACCTGAACCCACTTCTGGCCATCTGAGCTGGCACCCAGGGAAGGTCTGGAGTCAGGGGAAAAAGACAAGGATGGCTGGGGGCCTGCCAAGCCTCCCAGCACTTCCCAGGTTAGGGAGAAAGGCTCTGGTATGGGGCCTCCCCAAACCCCATACCTGGCAAGAGCTGGTCTCCAGAATCAAAGAGGAAACCGGAAGCCAGATGTCTGCCCGCCCTCCTCTCCATGCACCTCCCCACTGGAGTACGGAGGGATGCTGCCTCATATTTCTATGTCTCCCTACAAACTGAGAAAAGGGGTAAAAAGTGGATGGGACCCAGGGGCCAAATGGTCCCAAGAGCAGTGTGGAAATAAAAATGGTAAGCCCTAAATACTCAAACCAATGTAAATATCAGTAGAATCAAGAGACACAAACTATAACAAGTTATATTCAAAATGGACCTGCTACTCTAGCAGTCTAGGGGCTAAGTGGACTTAGGGAATGCATGCTGGGGGGCTGGTCAACACTGGTGGTGGGAACAGCCCACCATAGCTATCACTATGGTACTGAAATACAACTGTGAAAAACTTATAAAAAAAATTTTAAAGGAGAAAAATTGTTTTGGGATACTAAAATATGTTTTCACTTTTTCCCATTTCTGACTTAACTTTAATTTATCTTTTTGAGGCGGGGATCACTCCTGGCTGGCAGTGCTCAGAAAACTGAATGTGGTGCCGAGCTTTAATTTTCTAATACTGTCCTAAATGTGTTCCTCAAAGGATTCAGGGGGTTTTGAAATTTACTCCTGGTTCACCATGTCTCACCCCTGCTTCTCTCCTCTGGCAACCCTCCAAACACCATTGAAGGATATGTCTTTGCTCTTTTTACTTAGCCAAAACATTTGATAACACCCAGGAGGCTAAAGTTGAATGTAAAAATTTGGGTAGTGTAGATCCTCAGAGTACCTTAGCAAAAATATGAAACCTTTGGAGGTACCGTAGATTTCATAGGTATTGAAAGTTGATGTCTGTTCTTGTGTTATTTTATTTAAAAATTAGAAAACAGGGGCCGAGAGATAGCACAGCGGTGTTTGCCTTGCAAGTGGCCGATCCAGGACCTAAGGTGGTTGGTTCGAATCCGGCATCCCACACGGTACCCCCTGACTGCCAGGAGCTATTTCTGAGCGTATAGCCAGGAGTAACCCCTGAGCATAGCCGGGTGTGGCCCAAAAACCAAAATAAATAAATAAATAAATAAAATTAGAAAACAAAAAAAATTACTTATTTAAGTATAGAAATAGATTTAAATTTTAGGACTGAGTAGATACCTCAGGGATTAGAGGTGCATGCTTTGCATGTGCAATGTTCCAAATTTATCCCCAGCACTGCATGACTCCCACAGTGGCTAGATCCAGCATGCTAGACCTGAGCCAACCATCAGCAAGCATATCCCCAAGCCTTCCTGAGCATGATTTGAGAAAGTTTCTCAAAATTTTAAGTTTGGAAAAAGATAGCAAGATAAGCTCAAGAATAATAAATTAATATAGCAATAATTCAAAAATTAATGTTACTAAAAAAGTAAAACAATATTAGAATGAAGAAATATAGAAATCACTAGCTGCCAAAATAAAAAATATGAAATTGTTAAATAAAAAATTAAAATTTGAATGAGGAAATAGAGAGATCCTGAAAAATAAAAGCAAGTACAATTATTTCTAAAAGAAATAGAATATTATTAAGCAAAACATAAGAAAGCAAAGCTGATCCAGAATGAACAGAAGATTCAGAAAACAATGTCCTTGGTCAAAATCAAGGGACCTACTTCTTGGCATCTATCCCAAAGATTTAAAATATTACAAAATTTTGTAAATAATAACAAAATAATTATGTGCAGAACTATGTTCAATGGAATACTAAGTACAAAAGCCAGGATATGGAAACAACCCAAACATCCAAAGATAGCTGAAGGATAAAGAAATTATAGTATATGTATACAATGGAATATTACATAGCTGTAAGAAAAGATGAAATTATGAATATTGCTGTGAACTGCTAGGTTTAATGTTAAGTAAAGTAAGCCAGAGGGAAAAGGTGACCTCACTTATTTTTGGTAAATAGACAAACAAACCAAAAAAGGGGAAGAGGCAGTATTTAATGAGGCAAAAATCTTTGCCTTTGATTGAAAAATTAAAATTGCCAAGGTAGGTGGAGTGGGAGGAAAGAGGTAGACCAGGAGTGCACCTGGGATGTAATGGGGAATTTTTGGGCATTTTGCTGGTAGCATTTAGTGCAGCAACTTTGTCCACTAGGCAGTGAGCCTAACATTATTGTAACTATTACCTAAACACCATTTTTTTAAAGTTTATTTTAATTAAGAAAGTTGTCAAAGAACTATTCTTCACAGAAGCACCAAGCCCACTCGGTTTTGTGGACAAGTTTTATTCAATCTAAAAAAAGAATACCACTGTATTCTTTTGTTCTGTCAAACATTTATCACTTTGGAATTTTTTTTATGATATATATATATATATATTCATCTTGTCTTTGTGCACTAATTTCTTCTCTTTCATAGACAATCATTTAAGAAGTTTAATGTTAATTAATATTTTCTAACAAGGCTTGCTCTTTTTGCTATAATATTTTAAATTAATGTAACCATTTATTTTATGTGTATCATTGTGTTTTATGTTAGTTTTTTTCTCCAATTTTTTGAGGGAGTCCACACATTTTTCTCTCTGTATATTGTATTAATTGCTTCAGCTTACACATAAACTTCATAGTATATGTCTAGAATTCTTCATATCTCCTTGCTAATGATAGTTTCCTACAACCTCTTCTTCCACCCCTATGCAATCTTTCATGGATTTTTTTCAGATAGATTTTCATGAGATTTTTCAGACATGTCTTGGAAGTAGAAAAACAAAGAAAGAAAATGTGCCCTAGGGCCTGGAGAGATAGCACAGCGGTGTTTGCCTTGCAAGCAGCCAATCCAGGACCAAAGGTGGTTGGTTTGAATCCCGGTGTCCCATATGGTCCCCCGTGCCTGCCAGGAGCTATTTCTTTTTTTTTTTTTTTTTTTTTTTTTGGTTTTTGGGTCACACCTGGCAGTGCTCAGGGGTTATTCCTGGCTCCAGGCTCAGAAATTGCTCCTGGCAGGCACAGGGGACCATATGGGGCGCCGGGATTCGAACCGATGACCTCCTGCATGAAAGGCAAACGCCTTACCTCCATGCTATCTCTCCAGCCCCTCCAGGAGCTATTTCTGAGCAGACAGCCAGGAGTAACCCCTGAGCACTGCCGGGTGTGGCCCAAAAACCAAAAAAAAAAAAAAAAATGTGCCCTAGATTTTACCCCCACAAGAATATCTCAAAAGACTTAATGGGGAAGCCTATATTTCCTTTATATGAAAACTCTATTATACTACCTCTTAGTCTATTTATTCCCAAATGTAAAGTAGTCTCTGCATCACCTTTTTATTCTATTATATATATATATATATATACATATATCTTCTTTAACTTCACCTGTTTTGGTTCTGCTTGCTACAAAAACCTACAAGAAAAAGCCTTGTCTGGGATAAAAGCTCAGGTCAAAACCAGGGCACAGAAATGGTGTAGTTGACATTCTCATCCCCAAATGCACCAGAAATATAATATGGCACCATTTCTTTTGCAAAGGCATACTAAAGAAGGGGGAAATTTTATGTATAGAATTTTATGTATAGAAACAAGCTTATCTATTTATCTTATCTTACTTATTTATCTACTTATCTTACTTATCTACTAGAGATAACCCATACTTTTTTTTGTTTGTTTTGTTTTTGGGTCACACCTGGCAGTGCTCAGGGGTTACTCCTGGCTCTACACTCAGAAATCACTACTGGCAGGTTCGGGGGACCATATGGAATGCCAGGATTTGAACCACTGTCCTTCTGCATGCAAGGCAAATGCACTACCTCCATGCTATCTCTCTGGCCCCAAAACCCATGCATTTTATAATACAGGGGTGCCTGCCACCCTGAGCATGTATCATGTGAATCCAACTTAGACTCCATGTAATCAGACAGCGATCATCCAATTCTGAGCCTAGATCCCAGACATAGAACCGAAACAGCTTCCTGCAACAGCACCAGGAACAAACTTCCCCTGGGAAATTCCTAATACTGCTCTAGCACCATCTTGTACCAGTTTTGATATGACATCCTGACAACAAGAAAATGGCAATAACTTGATCTAAAAGCAGGTTGTTCTATCTCATCACCTAATGGTAAGATGAAATCAGAAGACACATCGTCTTTTGATCTGTGCAAAAACCAAGATTGCTAACTACAGAAGACTGACTTTGACAACCATGACTGGGCAGAACTTATCCTGGGATTAATAAGAAAGACCCTAGCCCAGGCTTTGGCCTATGATCTGTACATTATTAACCAAGATCTCTAATTTCAGAGGTCTGACTGTGACAACTGTGACTGAGCAGAGCTCTGGAAACATAATGAAAGACTCTATCCTAGGCTTTTTCCTAGGATCTGTGCAAAAACCAAGACCACCAATTACCAATTGTTGATTATAACAACAATGATGGAACAGAATTTCTACAATGATAAAGACTCTATCCTAGGCATCATCCTATGACCTGTGCAAATATCAAAATCTCTAGTTACAGAGGCCTGATTTTATCATCCACAATTGAGCAGAAAGTTTTCTGGCACCATTAAAAGGCCTGGGGGTATGTGAAAAAGAGCATGTACAGAGCTTGTAGTTATTCCCATGACAGTATGCTTTAAGGGTGGAGAAACCTTATATCTCTTAGGCCAAAGAAATTCCCTTTCTAATCTCCCTAATATGTATAGTGCCTATACAAAAAATAAGCACAATTTATTTTTTATTTTTTTTTTCTTCATTTTTCCTTTTTATTTCGTGCTCATGGTTATTGTTTGGTTGTTGTCTTTATTGCTGTGGTGCTTTTTTTGTACTCGCAGGTTTCTTTTTTTGTTTGTTTGATTTTTGTTTTTGTTGTTGTTTGTTTTTTTAGTTTTGTTTGTTTCTGGTTTTTTGTATTTTTGGTCTTTTTGTTATGTTTTTCTTCTTTTTTTCCCCTTCTTTTAAATTAATATTTATAACCTCAAGGCAAACTCCTCCCAGTTTTTTGTTTGTTTGGTTTTTGTTTATTTTTCTTTCTTTTCTTTTTTTCTTTTTCTTTCTATTCTTTTTTCTTTTTCTTTTCCAAACAGAACCACATAACTTGAATCATCTTATTCTGCCTCATAAATTAAGGGGAAAATGGGTGGTACCAAGACCAAACAGTCATATGAACATTGAATAGAAATAAAAATATGATCAGACTTAAACACCAAATTCAAAACCAACACCAACAGAAACCCAATCTACATCAAGCTATATAAAAAAGGTACCAGTTATACTAGCAGTCTGGGGGAACAAAGGAGGGGAATATGGGATGCATGCTGGGAACAGGCATGGAGGGAGGACAACACTGGTGGCGGGAATGCCCCTGACTCAATGTCACTATATACCTTAAATATTACTGTGAAAGATTTATAATTCACTTTGATCACAATAAAAATTATTTAAAAAAAGAAATGTTAGCATGTATGTCATGAGTAGATTTTATGTATTTTATTACATAGGAGTAGGGTGTGCTCCAAGATAGCTGCCCTGTCTAAACGTGTTTGTTTCCATTTCCTGCAACCCTAAATTCTGTCACACTTGGCATAAGCCAGCTTTCTATCTCAGGCTGGTTGAACAGATTCTCAGAGATCTCTGAACCTGATAAGTTTGCACCTTATTTCAGCTGTTAAAATTTGCAAGACTGTTTTGCCTCTGTGATAGTTGCATCCTCTTCATTAGCCATTCTGCTACATTGGCCAGTCTGTTTATGAATATGTATATATTCATAATATATTTTTCACTATATATTGTATATACCTTATGTACTGTATATTACATTAGATTGTAATGCCCCTTCATATAAGAAAGACAAATCAATACCTTCAATAAAGTATTCATAGACCTTTATTTCTCTATAAACTTTAGAACAATTCTATCATTCCTGTTCCACTTGCAATTTTTCTGGGATTATCTTGAATTTATAGATAAATTTGTGGGACTAGAACCCTTTGCAATGTTAAAGAATATAGAAATGCCTTCCCTTTTATTATTATTTTTGTTTGTTTGGGAGCACATATGGCAATGATCAGTAGTTATTCCTATTTTTGCTTTCAGAAATAACTCCTGGGGGTGCTCAGGGAACCATATGGGATGCCATGATGGAACCCAAGTTAATTGTATGAAATGAAGAAACCTAATCACTGTGCTATCTGTTGAGCCCCAATCTGTTCAACGTCAGCTTATAGAAGTTTTATGATTTCTTCATAGTGATCTTGTAGGGTTTTTTGATTCTATTGATTCCTAGCAAATTAGATTCCTTTTGTGAACTATGTCTGTATTTTTACTATATTTCTAGTTAATATGGTTGGCAGAGGCAATGATATGTTGATATTAGTTGATTACTCTTGTATCTGGCAAAGTTTTTAAACCCTTCTACATTTTAATACTTTGTCTTAATACTTTGTACAAATATTTTAGTATTTGTCTTGTTTCCCAGGTTAGTGATATATATAATATATCTCAAAAATGATGGTTTTAAGTCCTTACTTTTAATCCTTTATAAAGCTAATATAAAATTAATATAGAACAGAGAGAAAAAGAAGCTTTTAATATTTTTACAAATAAGTATAGTAAGTACTATAGTATGGTAGTATATTAAATACCCCTACCAGACAAGGTAGTCTAACATCTAATACTATATAAAATTATTTGTAAATATATATGCAAATGTTCTATATAAGTATAATTGAGAAGCAAATTAAAAGAGCAAACACACCAGGGACAGTAGTGTCATGTCTTAGAAAATTAAAAAATGTAAATGTGGTTCATCATAATTCTATGTCTAAGAAGAAATTTATATGGCCAACTCCTGAAATGATGAGTATTCTCACTTGTGATACTAATCTGAAAAAAACTTAAGACATGAGGCTATAAATTAAGGGGCACAGTATATACCTGGGTTCAGTTCATGATGTTGCATGTCCCACCCCAGCATGGTTTGGCTTTAAAGCACCATCAAGTTTTAAACTCTTAGTATTGTTTGGAGTGTCACTCACCAGTAAAATAAAAACTTTTAAATAAAATAGAAACGAATTCTCTTCTAGAAGGATTCATCATTATTATTACATAGTCAAAAAGAATAAAAGTGTAAATAACTAGACAAAGCTGTCATTATTGTCATACATGAGAATACAGGAATATAAGCAAATCAACCAAAATTGATTACAAATAATACACTTCAGAAAGGTAATTGGCTGCAAAATTAATCTTCCCCAGTTGGTAGCTTTATAAAAAGTATAAAAAGTAATGTTTTATTTATATTGGCAACAGTAGACAAGATATTTAGAAAAATAAATTACAGAAAATATGAAAAGGTATCTAGACAAAAGCTTTAAAACTGTCTTTATATAGGGGCTAGAGAGGTGGTGCAAGGAGTAAGGTGTCTGCCTTGCCTGCACTAGACTAAGATGAACTGCAGTTTGATCCCCAGGCATTCCATATAGTCCCCCAAGATAGGAGCAATTTCTGAGTGCATAGCCAGCAGTAACCCCTGAGCATCACCGGTATGGACCAAAAACCAAAAACCAAAAAAAAAAAGGAAAAAATTGTCTTTATATAAAACAAGAAGTGAATAAGTGGGAAACTCTAATCTGTTCTTGCATCTATAATTCAACATTATAAAAAGTCCTTTTCTTCCTAAATTAATATATTTATTGAATGTGAGAAACAATACTTGGTTTCATATTTAATCAAAATAAAATGCAACATTTAACAATACATGTATGTGATAATAAGATTACAAAGAAACTCAAGAAACAGTTTCTCTTCACCTCTTAGTTCTTCTTTGCCTTCTCTGTAGCTTTTTTTTTTTTACATAATTAATGAGCATAAATCAATGTCTAGCTTATATAACTGTTAGGTAAATCTTAGAAGTTTTGTTCCTGGGGCTGATACAGAAAATGAACAGTCATCAGTTGTCTTTGTTTCTTCAGAACAGTCCCGGTTTTAACACTGAAATACTCACATCTCACGAATCCGCCAAGCACCCAATTAAATGGGTGGACACAAATCCCTGGAAAGAATAGCCACTTACACTGAAGATTAAGATTTTTGTGGGAGTCACACACGAAATCATTCAGGGGTTACTCCTGGCTTTTCTCTGTAAAGCAGGTGTCTCAAACTCGCGGCCTGCGGGCTGTTTGAAGCCCTCCGTACAACATTTTGTGGCCTGCAGCCGGCCTTTAAATACCGCAATATTTGTGATTATTTGCTTACCGAGTAATCACAATAAAAATTGCATTAGTAAGAAAAAAATCGCATTAAACATTCACATACCCCGAGCAGTTCCGTTCGGGGTATGCAAATATTTAATGCAATTTTTTTTCTTACTAATGTGATTTTTTATTGCGAATATTTGGTAAGCGAATAATCGCAAATACTTTGCGCCTAGTGCAGATGACATTTCCACTGCTCCTGCCCGCTGTCCCTTGCATTATCGGAGGCCTACGGGAGAAAAGGGAGAGAAGGGAGAGAAGTTTATTACAAAATTAAATTTTGTCATACCTTCATCATGACTTCATCAAAGCCTGCAGTGAAGAGAAAGATTGATTACGAGCACAGACAATTTTAGGAAAAGTGGGAGACGCAGTATTTCTTTGTTGAGCACAGAGACATCCCCACATGTCTTATTTGCTCAGAGAAAGTTGCAGTGCACAAGGAATACAACTTAAAATGCCATTATTCAACTAAACATGCTGAGGAATGTGAAAAATATCAAGGAAATGAGAGAGCCAAGCGGGTTGCCAGTCTTAAAGCATGTCTAATGAGGCAACAAGATTTCTTCAAGAAAGCAACCAAAGAGAATGTTGCATCAATCGAAGCAAGTTACATGGTTAGTGAGATGATTGCTAAGGCAGGGAAACCATTCACAGAAGGAGAGTTTGTTGAAAAATGCATGTTACAGGCTGCAAGTATTATCTGTCTGGAAAAGAAAGGTCAGTTTAGCAAAATCAGCCTTTCTGCCAACACAGTGGCAGAGTGCATTTCTGACATGTCAAGTGACATTTATCATCAACTGTGTGAGAAAGCCAAATGTTTTGATGCATACTCAGTTGCTCTTGATGAGGGCACAGATAAAACAGACACTGCGCAGCTCACAATTTATGTTCATGGTGTTGATTGCAATTTTGAATTGACAGAGGAGCGGCTCACAATAATTCCATTGCATGGCCAGACCACCGCTAATGAGATATTTCTGAATCCGTGTGATGCCATTGAGAATGCAGGTTTGCCAGGGAAGAGGTTTGTTGGGATAGTAACCAATGGAGCGCCATCGATGACAGAGAGGAAAAATGGACTGGTGGCACTTCTTCAAAAAAAACATTGAAGAGGAGGGTGTAGGGAAGGCCATTGCTCTTCACTGCATTATCCATCAGCAGGTCCTTTGCAGTAAATGCCTGCCGTGTGACAATGGGATGTCTGTTGTGAAATGCATCAACCAAATCAGATCCAGGGGCTTAAAGCACAGGAGATTCCATGCTTTTTTAGAGAAAATGGAGTCAGAATATGGAGATGTGCTCTATTTCACTGAGGTACGTTGGCTCAACAGGGGAAATGTCCTGAAAAGATTTTTTGAGTTGAGAGAAGAAGTGAAAGCCTTCATGGAGAAGGATGGGAATGCTGTTTCTGAGTTGAGTGATCACAAATGGCTCATGGACTTAGCTTTTCTTGTTGACATCACACATAAGCTGAATGTACTAAACAAGATGTTACAAGGCCTGGGGCAGCTTATCAGTGCTGCCTATGACAATGTGAGAGCATTCTCCACAAAACTTGTGTTATGGAAATCCCAGCTCTCAGACAAACCTTTGCCATTTCCCAGCATGCAAGAAACTTGTGGATGCATGCATACCATTCAGTGGTGAGAAATATGTTGATGCTATTTTTAAGCTAGAGAAAGAATTTGATCACAGATTTGCAGACTTCAAAAAGCACAGAGCCACTTTCCAAATTTTTGTGGACCCCTTTTCCTTTGATGTGCAAGATGCCCCTCCTGTGCTTCATATGGAGCTCATTGACCTGCAATGCCACTCTGATCTCAAAGCCAAGTTCAGGGAGATTAGTAGAAAAGCAGACATGCATGGGCAATTTTTGAAAGAATTGCCCCCCAGCTTCCCTGAGCTTTCCCGAATGTTCAAGCGCACCATGTGCCTTTTTGGGAGCACATATTTGTGTGAAAAGTTATTCTCCACATTGAACTTCCATAAGTCAAAGTACAGGTCTAGATTTAATGATGATCATCTTCAAGCCATACTGAGGGTCTCAACTGCTTCCTCTCTAAAGCCAAATGTGTTTCAGATTTGTTAGAAGTGCTGTCAATCTCTGGCAGCAAGGACTAGGCAAAAGATGCCATGTTCAGAAGAACTGTTCATGATCTTCACTCAATGTTCTATTCATGTTCAGAAGAAATAATTAAAACTGTTAATAATGACATTTGAGGACTTTTTTTTGTGAAATCTCTTCTGCGGCCCTGCTTCATTCCAACTTTGCTTCCTGAGGCCCCCAGGTAAATTGAGTTTGAGACCCCTGCTGTAAAGAAATCATAAGACTAAACAACAGAAAAAAATAACTGATATAAAACATGGTGAGGACACCAGGAATGTGGTTCAAGCAGCAAAGCAAATGTTTTTCTTGTGTGAGACCCTGAGTTTGATACCATATGCCTCCATGTAGGACCACGGAGTGTGGGTTCCACAACTAAAAAAAAAAGTGAGCACAAGGTGGATCCGATTAGACACTTCTCCAAAGAAGATGCCTGTAAGCACAAAGATGGTCAATAAAACTAAGAAAACATGTTCAGAATCACGATTATGGAAAGATGAATAAAAACAATGACATGCCACTTTACACCTACCAGAATAATTATTTTTAAAATGAGAATCAATATTCTTCATTGTTGGGAAGGATATGAATAAAAGCGAACCCTTATATACTATTGGTGGAAATGCAAATTGGAACAGCTGCTGTGGAAAACAGAAAGATATCTCAAAATAATTCTTTATAAATCTACAATATTATTCAGTTATTTCAATTCTGAAAGAAAGACACTCATTCAAAAAGATCTGTGCACCTCCATGATCATTCCAGCATTATTTCCAGTAGTCAAGATCTGGAAATATCTAAGAGTACACTCACTAATAAATGATAATAAATATATGCCATAGACTTACTGATCATTTAATGATACTTTGTTAATAACTGACCATATATCCAATAATAGTCCCAATCAGTCAGTCACATAGCCTAGGCATGTCTGTTTTAGGCTTTACCATCTAGGCTTGTATAATTCCACTCCATGATGCTCTCACAGTGACAGAGGCACCTAACTGAATATACCTTGAATGAATGTTTTATAATAAATATATAATGAGGGGTCGGTGAGATAGCATGGAGATAGGGCGTTCGTCTTCCATGCAGAAGGACAGCGTTTCAAATCTCGGCATCCCATTAGGTACCCAGAACCTGACAGGAGTGATTTCTGAGCGTAGAGCCAGGAGCAAACCCTGAAGCGCTGCTGGGTGTGACCCCCCCCCAAAAAACAAAACAAAACAAAAAAGCACACAAATAGGGCCCGGGAAGGTGGCGCTAGAGGTAAGGTGTCTTCCTTGCAAGCGCTAGCATAGGACGGACAGCGGTTCGATCCCCCAGCGTCCCATATGGTCCCCCCAAGCCAGGGGCGATTTCTGAGCGCATAGCCAGGAGTAACCCCTGAGTGTCAAACGGGTGTGGCCCAAAAACCAAAAAAAAAAAAGCACACAAATAAATATATAATAAATTAAATCATAATTTATAAATTATTAAAAATAAATAACTATAAATATATAATGCATATATGAATAATGCACGACTGTATACAAAAATGAAATAAATTCAGCTTTAACAAAGACAAAACTTGGCCATTTGTGACAAGATAGATGGATCACAAGGCTACTAACCTAATTTAAAGAAGTCAGGTGGATATATAAATACCATATCACTTTGTTCATACATGGGTTAAAATAAATAATACAATCTTTTCTACTATAAGAAGAAAATGGCAATTACCAGAGAAGAGGGTAGGATAGAGAATAGGTGAATTGGATAAGAAGCTCATTATGTGATGGTGGGCGGAAACAAAACTTTTGGTGAGAATCACAGGGCAGTATTTATAGATGGTCTATAAAATCATATATCTGAAACTTATCAATCATTATAAATCAATGTTACACAGTTTAGATAACACTAGACTAGTGCTTTTATACTTAGTATTATAAACTAAGGTAAATAAAACTCACATTATATGTTTGATCCATTATTATGCTCTTTTGTACCCTGGTACACTTTTATTCTAATATAGATCTCAAGAGACTCACACAGTCAAAGCTAATACCATAATAATATTAAAATGCTGTTTAAAAGAACATGTTCAACATTCACCACTGCTCTTTATAAATGACTACTTAAGTGAATAGTTTAAATATTTCTCAGTTTTTACTTTTAATTGGAAATATAAAGGGTTGTAAGAACATAAACATAAATCAGTGAGTTTGAGGGTCGACATTCCAAGAACCATTATTTAGGATAAAGATTATTTTCAACTAGAGCTTGTGTCACTGTTTCTTCTAAAGCCATGCGGCACTTCATATTAATTATCAGTTTTCACTGAAGTAATTAACTTTCACCTCACAGAAAAAAAACAGAACACAGATAATGGAGAACTTCTGTCATACTGAAGCATTTTAGCATCTTAGCTAAGTTCCCAATATAAATGTATTTTCTGTGTAGAAAAAGAAGTACATTATTAATTTGACTCATTGCTATAGCTACTCGCTAGCATGTAAGGAGAAGAAAAATTATGCTTAGAAATCAATGTGTTAGCATTTCATCCTAAAATATCCTTGACTGACCAGTGATTTCATAATAATTATCTTAATTAATACCAACTTATGATTTTAGTAACTCTCAGACCTTGAAAATTATCTTTAAGATGGCATTCCATAAACTATAATTAATATTAATATCAAAGTTTACTAAATAATGATTTAATGTAGTCAAATATAAATAAATATTTTTCACAATCTTAAAACATTATGCCAATGTAGTATTAGCTTATTCAATCAGTAAACCTGCCAATGTTTAGGAAAAACATACCCAAGATTAAACTGTTAGCTTATAGTGTATTTAATAGTGATAAATCAGAGAAGATAAAGCTGTTTTTTTATTTAGCTAACATTAGTAAACTGGTCTTGTTTGCCAAACATTTACTTTAATTATGTGAATTTGGATTCTTAAGGAGTTTCAGAGTTAGCTTCAGGAAGAACAATTTTTAGCACATTTATATAGCCCATTTAAAGTATTAGAAGTTTAATTATCTTATTTTTTCAAGATTTTATATAGGCATTTATTTATTCTATACACCAATCGAAGCAGAGCTCCTTTTATTTAAAAAGACTTTGCAATCTAATTTATTTATACCCTGAAGAAATAGGAAAATATATGCACACATTGAGAGGTAAAGGGCCTTTCCAAATTGCAGGAAGTTAGAGAGCTTATGACTTTCTTTTACAATTTAAACTACAGGTCAAGAGATACATACATAAAATCTAAGAAATTCACCGATTTATATATCAAAGAGAATTCTCTTTCTTCCTAATGAGTGTGCATATTCTAATTAATTTGCATTCAAAGTAGGAAAATGTGCAAGACAACAGAAAGAAAAATGAAGATGAAGAAACCAGATTGTCACCAAAAGAAAACAGATATGGGTCATTTATCTCAAGATCACCCATGGTGGCAGATTAGAAGGCTGCATCCTAGACTTCATCATCAGCATCATCAAGGGGGTAAAGTTTACAAGCTATAAAGGAATCAAAACTAGAACACAATAAACCAAAAGCAAGACATCAAGGGCATTGCGGGAGAATAAACATGGAAGGGCGATGAGTCCAACTTACACTGCCTCAGGTACTTCTCTGGACAGAGCCTCCTGAACTTCTAGAGGAATCTCTTTATACATCTCAATAGGAACTGAAAAGTTGCTTTAATTATTTTGCTGGGAGGGGGGTTGTTGCTGTTTTGTTTGGAGGCTACCCCCAGCAATGCTATGGGGCTACTCCTCACTCTGGAATTACTCATGGAGGTGCTTAGGGGGACCGTTTGGGATGTTGGAAATTAAGTTTAGGTTGGCTGTGTGCAAGGCAAGCACTTTACCAGCCCTCCAACTCCTGCTTTAACAAAATTTTTAAAGATAAAATTATAGGAGTTTTATAAGTATAAAATGAACACAGAGATTTTAAGTTTACTTATTTATGGATGAAGAAATGAGGCAGGGATGTAACTCATTGGGATTGTCTAGCATTTTTTGAACCACGACACTACAAATAAAACCAGACAAAAACCAAAAAACAACTAATGACTGCATTACTTAGAGAAAAAATTAAGTTAGGTGTTTCAACTGATTCAAATGGAAGTCTGATCTACAGAGATTTATAATTTCTATCAGACAAAAACCTCTTTGTGTTTTCCTCGATTAGGAACCAAAGGCAGAACTAGAGCCTAGACATATATGCTGTAGTTCTCAGTGTGAACTTCCATTTGGTCAAAGTCAAAGACCACCAGAAACAGATTCTTGAACAAAAACATACTAGGTCCGGAGAGATAGCATGGAGGTAGGGTGTTTGCCTTGCATGCAGAAGGATGATGGTTTGAATCCAGCATCCCATATGGTCCCCTGAGTCTGCCAGGAGCGATTTCTGAGTGTAAAGCTAGGAGTAACCCCTCAGTGCTGCCAGGTATGACCCAAAAACCAAAACCAAAAACAACAACAACAAAAAAACCCGAAAAACAAAATAAAATACTAATCTTTCCCCTACTATTCTCTAGAATTGTTTTAATTTTTGCACCGCAATAAAATAACAAAAAGGCAAAAATCTTTAAAAGTAAAGAAGGAAAATGAAGATGTGTCTAAATTAAAGGTAACGGAACAGAGTGAAGACAAAAAAGAAACTCAAGGACTATGAAACAATAGGCCAAAAATATGCCATACAATTTACTCACTGAACTTTGGTCATAAAATGCCCCTAGAATTCTCCTTAGCAGTGGAAAAGCAAAAGAAACAGAACTAAGTCCATAGAGAAGCAAGATAAATTCCAGATTTTTACCTAATCCCATGCAGAATAAGTTGGCTTTGCATCAACAATCATAGGGGTCTATGGCCCTATCACCCTCAACAGATCAGATCTCATCAGAAGTCACAAGGCTACTGTCTAGGAAAATTCCTAGTGGTTTTTGGGTTTAATAATAATAATCAGTACAGACTCCTGGGGCTGAGGAGCCACATGAACAGAAGGATGTAAAGGATGAAGAAAGAGCAATGAGTTAAAAAACAAAACAAAACAGACAAACATGTCTTGAGCCAGGGGTAATACAGAATTGAAACATTTGCCTTGAATGCAATGACCTTATTTCTAACCTCAACACCAGCCCTCTGAGCTCCACAGGAACGTTCCCTGAGCATAGAGCCAGGAGTGATCCTTGAGCACCTCCAGGTACAGTCCAGCCCTCCATCCTCCCACACAGGGAAAACAAAACAAAACAAAATCCCTGCCTTAATGTGCAAAGTTCTACTGAGAGTAGATTCTACTGAGAGTAATTTTACTTTATGTTTGAGATTTTGGATGGCTGAGAGATAGCTTAAAGGGCTGAAGAACATGCTTTATTTGGGAGCCTGAACTCAATCCTCAGAACTGCATGATCCCAAGAATAATACCAGCTGCGACCATCCTGCAAAAATATTTTAAAAGTTTCAGTGAAATATAAACTTTATGTTGAAATATTATTCAACTGTTTTGAACCTATAAAAATTTAACAGTGTTAAATGTCTGTTAAATTAGTGTCTGTTAGAGATAGCACAGCGGTAGGACCTTTGCCTTGCATGCAGCTGATCCAGAATGGGTGGTGGTTTGAATCCCGGCATCCCATATGGTTCCACAGGCCTGCCAGGAGTGATTTCTGAGCACAGAGCCAGGAATAACCACTGAGCGCCACTAGGTGTTACCCAAAAAACAAAACAAAAAATTTATAGTGTCAAGTGTCAAGTGATTTATAAAATCAACCCACGCACAGTATTTCCAACTCCAGGTGAACAGATGAAGAAGGGTAGCTGCGAGGAATTAATAAACCAAGCCAGTCAGGACAGAATCATGGAGTCAGTTTGTTACTCTCCTAATGGTTTCTGTGTATGCCCAGCCATACTGACCTTTCTTTATTAAACTAATACAATTCAAACAGGCAGGGTAGGGAGTGAGAGAAAAGTACCTATCCAGGTGGACTTTCACAAGTCAAAGGGTTTGGTGAAAAGAAAAAGGAAATTGGGGGAATGCCTTTGTTTTGGATAAAGGCAGGGTGTGACATAATATCAAGCAAACAGTCAAAACTAGGAGGCACAGTGCAGTGGATAGAATACTTATCTAACAGGTGACTCGTCTGGGTTCTATTCCAGGTTCCTTCCCTGGGGTAAACCTCTGCACTGGGGGCCCCAGCAGCAACATATCCTTGAGTTCTTTCATTAAATTATTCCAAGTTGGCCAAGAATCTCTAGGAAGTCTTAGACTTCCTGAAAATAGCTTTAAAGACCCCTCTCCAAAATCTGAGGCAACATTTAACTCAACAACGAAGAATTACACAGAAATGGAAATTATTTAAAACAATTACAGAGAATATTTAAAGAGTCAAATAGTATGAACCTTTAATATTGATCAATCAGAATCTAAATAATATGTAGTTGAGTGTGCCATTTAATCATGGAAATATGCTCTGAGAGATTGCTAGGTGAAGTACTGAAGTCATTGTTGTATGACTGCAACGTTAGCAGTAAACTGAGAGCAGTTGGCAGCCACAATAAACCAAACACCGAAAATGATATAGTACAGACACAGCAAACTATAGAGGCAAGAGGCAGTCAGCAGAACTTTGGGACAGTAAGACAGCTTTGACATTAGTAGGAAATAGAATGTGGGAACCCCGTATTACATGTGTTTTGCTCTTGCCTAAAGTCATGCATTGCGAAGAGCATGGCTGTATCCAGAGAGTGTAAATCCAGGACATAACTGTAGGTGTGAGAGAGAAAGGAGAAGCTGAAATAAAAGTACTGAATCTTCAGTATTCATTTATGTGAATCTGACTCGGTTAAAAAAAAAAACAAAAACACCACCACCACCACCACCACCACCAACAACAACAACAAAAACCACCCAAACTGGATATAGTAAAGAAAAGGGATCTAAGGATCTGGAGTAACAATATAGTGTACTAAGGGTATTTACCTTGCATGCAGCCTACCCAGATCTGATACCTGACATCCCATAACAAATGGCACCCCTTGACATGCCAGAAGTTATTCCTGAGCTCAGAGCCAAGAGTAACCCCTGAGTATGGCTGGGTGCAGGCCAAAAGAAAATAAATTAAAAAGAAACTTAAGGGCCAGAGTGATAGCACAGTAGTAGGGCATTTGCCTTGCACGTGGCTGATCCAGGACTGACCTTAGTTCAATCCCGGTGCCCCATATGGCCCCCTGAGCCAGGAGTGATTTCTGAGTGCAAGCCAGGAGTAACCCCTGAGCATCACAGGCTGTGCTCCCCTTCCCAAATAAAGAAAAAGAAACTTTGACCCCTTTCCTTTCTGTTTTGTTTTGCTTTTCCTCAGTTTTCTCCTGATTCTGTGGTCAGGAATCACTCCTGGCTGGTTCAGAAGACCACCTGGGGTGCTGGGTTAGTTGTGTGCAAGGAAGTACCCTAACTGCTCACTCCAGCCCCAGGATCTAGGTTTCTTGAGAAATGTGGGGCAAATATTGGAGAAATAGCTAATTTCGCTGTCCACTGTCTAAAGACAGTGATTTCTAAGAAGCAGGAAATTACTTGGAATATAGAGTGAGCCAAAAAAACCTTTCTACTTTAATTATTCATCTTACAAAATAGTACTTTGACCTATGCAATAACTCAGTGTGCTATATTGAAAAATAATAATAAATTGTCATAAAGGCAAAGACAAATAGGACTGAGGTAAATATTTGTCATGGCTATTTAATAAACTTAGCCTCATTACTATATTAAAAGTTCTTTAAATGAATAGTGACTTAATTTTTTGACTGGTTTTAGGGCAACACCTGGAGTTACCCTCAGAACTTGGGGAAGGGACCTTTCTCCTGGCTGTGCAAAGCATGCAGTCTAGTCTTTGAGCATCGCTTGAGCCTTAGCAACCTAATTAAAAATTATCGAAAGACATAAAAAAAAGGCAATTAATAGTTAAAAATATATTTTCCAGTATTTGAAAACATGCTCATGTTACATAAAATAAAATAAGTTCCCATTAAAACAACAGAACATTTTACATATCTGGAAAAATGTTTTGCTTTGTTTTGTTTTTTACAATTTATTTGTTAAGACACAAAATTTGCCAAGAAGATTACAAAACAGAAACTTCACTACAAGGGGACTATAATACATATCTCAACACTACACTGATTTTTCTATAAGTCCAAAATAAGTATGTGTGAGGTTAATCAGAGGACCTATGTTTGTAATTACAGGTAATAATAATATTACTATTAACAGTAGCAAAGACTCAAATTACTTCCATATTGGACTGGCTAATTTGTTACCATCATTGGACAAGGGCAGTCACCAAAGAGAAATCTCCCTCTGTTCTGAGGGAGAAACTGTCAAACATGAGTAATAAGAAAGTTTTTTGGATTCCTGTTGTGTGTTTGGGTACCAGAGAGCCATTATAAAGGGCTGCTGCCCTGCTCCCTGCCCACTTTCTGTGGAGGCAGCTCAGAAGACACCAACGAACATAATCTCTCCAGGACCCGAACCCGGTAAGATGTCCTCACCCAACAAGCAAGGGGCTAATTCCTGCCCTGTGTTTGGGCACCAGAGAGCCATTATAAAGGACTGCTGCCCTGCTCTCTGCCTGCTTTTTTGGGTGGAGCCAGAGGAGTGTGGCCCTACCTATCTTTTAGCTTCTAAATCCCATCTCAGCACATAGTAAAAATCACACTACAAGCGTCAAAATGGAGAAACAGTGCAGGACAAACCCATGTATAAAGAATGAAGATGGCTGCTCTGATAACCTGAAAAGTACCAAACACCTAGGTATCCTTTCAGATAAGGTATTTAGAGAAGAATTACGGAGGGTGTTCATGGAGCTCAAAGAAAGCATAGATAGACTTGAATGGAACACAAATAAGAGGATATGAAGATTGAACTTAGAAAACTTCATACTTAAATTACAGATCTGAAAAACTCGATTTATGGATTGAAAACCTCAAAGGAAAGCCTCTCCACTGGAGTAATAGTGGCTGCAAATAGGGTCAGTGAGCCGAAGGATGAGATGCAGAACAACTCCATACAGCAGAAGAGATTAGAAGAGAACCTTAAAGAAAATGATCAGACAATGGATAAACTACTCAAAGAATATGAACAGATGAAAATAGAATTCTTTGATAAACTCAACAGAAACCACATAGGAATCATTGAAGTCTCAGAGACCCAGGAAGAAAATAATAATAAGAGTAGTTGGAGGAAGAGTGAGAAGAGAAAGAGGAGGAAGAAGAAGAGTAAGAAGAATACAGCAACGAAGAAGAGTAAGAATAAGGCAAAAAAGAGGAAGATGAAGAGGAAGAGGAAGAAGAAAAAGAAGAATAGGAGGAAGAAGAGGAAGAAGGCGAAGAAGAGTAAGAAGGGGAAGAAGAGAAAGAAGAAAAAGAGGAGGAAGAAGAAGAGTAGGAAGAGGAAGAAAAAGAATAGAAGGAAAAAGAAGACCAGAAAAGAGAAGGAGGGACCAGAGCAGTAGCGAAGTAGTAGGGCAACTTGCCTTGCATGTGGCTGACCCAGGACGGACCTCAGTTCGATCCCCCTGCATCCCATATGCCTCTCCCCTCCCCAAGCTAGGAGCGATTTCTGAGTGCATAGCCAGGAGTAACTCCTGAGCATCACTGGGTGTGGCTCAAAAACAAAAAGAAAAGAAAAGAAAAGAAAAGAAAAGAAAAGAAAAGAAAAGAAAAGAAGGATGTGGTTCAATTTGTAGAGTAGATGACCTGTATATATCAATGCCTAGATCTGATCGCAGATGAGCTCATGTTCTTGCTCTATTATTCTCACAACTTCCATGAATTCATGTATATCTGTATGTATAAAATATGTGATATACTTATAAAAATAAATAACATTAATTAATTAAAAATAAAAAAGAGTTTTGGGAGGGCAGAGTACAGCAGGTAGGGTGTTTGCCTTGCAGGTAGCTGTCCTAAATTCAATCTCCAGCACTCCATATGCTCTCCTGAGACCACCAGTACTAATCCCTGAACACAGCTCTAGGAATAAGTCCTGAGCACAGCTGGGTGTGGCCCAAAAAGAAACTAGTTTAGATCCACACTTCCTTATCTCTTTTTTCTCCCTCTTTTTTTTTAGTTCTTTCTTTTCTACTTCCTTCCTTTACTACATACAGTTCTGCTCATGGTTTACTCCTGACTGCACTCAAGGATCTTTCCTGGCAGTTCTTAGGGGACCTGTGCAGTGCCAGGGAATAAACCAGGGTTGACCACATACAAAGCAAGTGCCATAATTCTTGTATTTTCACTCTTCTTCTTCTTCTTCTTCTTCTTCTTCTTCTTCTTCTTCTTCTTCTTCTTCTTCTTCTTCTTCTTCTTCTTCTTCTTCTTCTTCTTCTTCTTCTCCTTCTTCTTCTTCTCTTCTTCTTTTCTTCTTTCTTCTTCTTTTCTTCTTTTCTTCTTCTTTTCTTCTTCTCTTCTTCTTTTCTTCTTCTTTCTTCTTCTTCTTTTCTTCTTTTCTTCTTCTTCTTCTTTTTCTTCTTCTTCTTCTTCTTCTTCTTCTTCTTCTTCTTCTTCTTCTTCTTCTTCTTCTTCTTCTTCTTCTTCTTCTTCTTCTTCTTCTTCTTCTTCTTCTCCTGCTGCTGCTGCTGTTTTTGGGTCATCCCCAGTGGTGCCCAGCGGTTACTCCTGGCTCTGTGCTCAGAAATTGCTCCTGGCAGGCACAGGGAACCATATAGGATGATATGCTGGGATTCAAACTACGGTTCATCCTGAATTGGCTGCTTGCAAGGTAAACACCTTACCATTGTGTTGTCTCTCCAGCCTCCTTTTCTTCTGAGGAGAGTCCCAAACAGTGTTCCAGAGACCTGAGAACTCACCAGCAATTTCAACCAATTGGAACCACTGGTTCAATGCAAGGACCCTTGAACATGATGCCTGGATCACCCTAGCAGTGCTCAGGGGGACTCCAGGGATTTACTGGGTAATGCTGAGAAGAACGTGTGGAATTAGTGTGACATACATGCTAGGTCTAACTATCTGTACCACACTGTCTCTAGCTCATCTCTGTGTGTTTAAATATGAATGCAAAAGGGAGAACTTACCTTCACATCTGACTATATATGCACAAAGAAGCTCTAGAAGTTCCTAAGCAATGAATACAAATAGTTTCTTGTTTGGCAGTAATAGCAGTGAAAATGGAATATAGGTGAATTGAATTTTTCATACTATTTTCTTTCTTATTATTTGAATTTGAAAGCAGGTGCGGTAAGCTATGTAAAGATAAATAAGACTGAAATGGGTCACAGTACAGAGTTGAAATGGTTTTTCAGCCCTGTCCAATAAAAATGACAGGTTCTGTTTAGGAGGCAAAGAGGAAGGTCAGTCAGAAGCAGAGATGTGGGAGATGTGGGAAAATTTGAACTGCAAGCTTGATTGAGATTTTCCAGGTGTGTTTGTGTATGTGTGTGTGTCTGTGTGTCTGGTCTGTGTGTCTGTGGTATCTAGTAAATTAAGAGGAAAAAAGAGAAAGAAAAAAAGAGGAAGGGAGGAAAAGAGAAAGAGAGGAAAGAGAAAACATAGAGAGGTAAGAGAAAGAGAAAACTTATAAACAACACAGGATGTTTGGCAAAGAAGGTACAAGCAGATTTTGTTCCTGTCAAAGTCACAGGTCAAGTTCAGCAAGAACGTGTGGCCAAGCTTGCCATGTGATTGTGGAAGAGCAGAGGTTGGAGAATTGCTGCACTAAACTCTCCCCAAATATCATCCTCTCTAACCCTCAGCACTGCCTTCAAGGGAAGTACTAGAGCAAGGCTTTGAGGGCTGGAAGGAAAAGTGTCTGAGTTTGAATCCATTTTTGTTTTGTTTTGTTTTGTTTTTTGTTTTTGGGCCACACCCGGTGACGCTCAGGGGTTACTCCTGGCTATGCGCTCAGAAGTAGCTCCTGGCTTGGGAGACCATATGGGACACCAAGGGATCGAACCGAGGTCTGTCCTAGGCTAGCGCTGGCAAGGCAGACACCTTACCTCTAGTGCCACCATGCCGGCCCCTGAATCCACTTTTTCATTCTGTGGTCTTTGACCCTCTGACCTTCTCTTCACTTTCTTAGTCAGGGCTGAGTCCTCCCAGGCAGCAGCTGCTGTCAGAGGTCATGGTTCAAGCCAGGACACATGCTAGATAACATTCAACAAAAGGTCTTACTTGTTATTTCAATCACAGGTCAGATCACTCTCTAGGAACAAGACCCTCTGGGATAAAAGCTCATAAATGGGTCTCATAATCATTGATTTTAACACATCTGATGGCACTTGACCAAAAAGTAGAACAGTAGGTGGACTGGTATCTTATTGATAAACTCCCCTATGCTTTCATTTAATTTTGAGTCTTAAAAAAAAAAAAAAGATTACTTGTCTCTCTGGGAATTCGGGCAGCTAAAGTCCTATCCTTACCTAGAATATGCAGAAAACTGGAGATCTCTGCTCCCCCTCTCACTCCAGACAATCTGTCTTCACTCCACAGATGTCTGCCTATTCCTTCTTTAATATATGCTAGCCTCTAGGGAAATTAAGTAAATCAAACAGAAAATCACCCCCCATTTCAGTAGAAAGACAAAAAGTAAACAGATTCTAACCAATGTGGGCACTGTTTAAAAGGATATTCCTGTGTAGGTGCAGAGAAAGGCTTCTCCCTACACTCCCCATTTGTCGTGTCTGAGGCTGGACAAACAAATTAATAGGAGAATGAGGGTTGGAGAGATGTAGTCCAGCAGTTAAGACTTCTGCTTTGCACACAGTCTACCTGGGTTCAATTTACAACAATGCATATGGTCTCCTAAGCACTGCCAGGATTGACTCTTGAGCACAGAGCCAAGAGTTAGCCTTAAGCACACCTAGTGTGGTACTAAAGCCTTCTCCACCCCCCAAAATTAGACATATGAGAAGACCAGGTTTAATAGCATACTCAAGCAAATGGGACAGAGAATTACATTCTATGCTAGAGCTTCTGGAGTCTTAAAGAGAGAGGACAGAGGGGACGACTACCTAGGATCAAACCTTGCTTCTTCATCATTTTGTACTGCCTTAAAATACACTTCTGTGGGCCAGAGAGATAGCACCGTAGGTAGGATATTTACCTTGCAAGTAGCCAACCTGGGTTCAATCTCTGGCATCACATATAGTCCCCAGAGCACTCTTCAGAATAATTCCTGAGTGCAGAGCCAAGAGAAACTGCCTGACTCTGATGGGCAGGGGGCTGACTAGGTCAATGCAAGGGTAAGCAAGGGTCTCTTTCAGCCTGTAGCTTTTGAGGCTGGACTTGGGAAAAGGAGGGAAGAGTGAGAGACACAGACGGCTCACAGGGAAGCATTGTCAGAGCCATAGACTTTATTGAAGGCAGGGACAGGATTTTTAAAGGCAAACCTCAGGCGGGAAGCAGAATGTGGATAATACAGCTTTACATTGTGTAGGCATTAGAGCCACAAGATGGTATGTGGAGACAGTGGTCACAAGATAGATGGCATCATTAATTCAGATGGTATGCAAAGATAGCAGGTGCAATGCTTATATAACTATTGACCTATATAGTTTGTAAGGACAGGTTGTTTTGACTTGGATGACCTTCTCTTCAGTTCATCCTGCATTCATAACTGCAGGGAGCACAAGTTTCTAAACAGAGACATTCTTTTATATTCAAGGCCAGGATGCCGCGGGCTACTTCTGGGTCGAGTTGTGTTAGAGAACTTCTTTGTGTTTCCTCAAAGAGAGTGAATGACACAAATGGTGAAATTTGAAGAGGTAAGAGACCACACAAATCTATGTGGGTGAACAATTTTCTAATTTTTTTAATGTGGGGGACAGATATATTTGAGGCAAAATGCCAGTCACAGCTATGAGAGAATGTTCACAAACAAAGCACAGATTAACAGTAAAACAATTCACCTGGCTAGGGTGGTACGCAGACCTGAATAGATCTAATATAGAAATTCCTAATTATGGCACAACACTAGTTTTCAGAAATCCCCTTACTTCTCAGCTTCTTTCCACCACAGTAACCTCTGAGCATCACTAGGTATGACCCCAAAATAAAACAAACAAAAAAAAAATACACTTTTGTGATGAAAAGACTGTTTCTGGAATCAACCCAAATCTAGATCAGCTGCTTTCTGCAGGTAAAAGTAGTAGTTTCTCCTGGGGTTACAGATTCTCTTTAACTCTAGTACTATATGGCAAAGTGACAAGTATTTAAAAAAAAAAAAGTCTTAAGATATTTGGGGGAAAACCTCACCTGGATCTTTTGGAGGAAGCCCGTGCTACATTCCTTAGAGCTGATTAAAGGCAGGTCAATGGGAAACAGCAGCCCACAAAATCCTTGCTTGAGGAGGCAGAGACAGAGTCCATTGGAAGAAGTTATCTGGGATGACCTCTCCCAAAAGTTAGTTTAGAGGGGAAGTACTGAAAAGTTCACAACTAACAGACCCCATCTTGGGCCTGAGTTATCACTGAGCTGCAAGCGTGTTGGGGTAAAGGTTCATGGCCAGATTTGTGGGAGCAGAAGCCTGTGCTACTTGGTGGTAGAAGGAACTTCCAGAAGAAGCTAAAGCTGGTGGCCTGTCACAGTTCCGCAAGCAGCAAGTACAATCTGCCATGACAGGTAAGCCACAGGAGCATTGCTCAACTGGAGGGAAGGGCCAGTGGGGAAACCAGAAAGCAGGCAGTTGCTGCATTGGCCCGCAGGGAAACTCAGCTCCACTTCCAGGGAAGAGACAGGGTGGCAGAACCTGGCAGGCCAGGGCCAGAAAGACTTTGACTCCAGAGTGCGAGACCAGAAAGGCAAGAAGGAGAGATTCAACCCACCAGCACTCTGGAAGAAAGTAGGTAAATACCTATGCATCTTGGCTGTACTGGTTCTCAGCAGACATTAATCTCAGACACCTCTTCTAGGGGACCCCACTTGTATGTTTGGTGGGTTGCTTGCAGAAAGCATTGCATCATGCAATCTGGAAAGATAGTTGATGTGTTTTTTCGAGAGATTCTACAAAGAATTATGTAAATAACTGCATGTCTATGAGCACAAAGACTAGTAGAGTCTAGTGGGAGAGAGATTAGAGAGGAGTCACTCTGGCAACTGAAAAAATGAGAAGAACTTTCAGGGAAGTGATCTGTGAGCATGAATGGGTCATAGGGCAAAATTTTTGAAACAAGGATTCTGCTGTCATTTTTATTTGCTTATTATTTTTTGTGGGGAAAGGAGCACATAGCTGTGCTCATGTTTTACTCCTGGATCTTCACTGAGGAATTTTTCCTGGTGGGTATGGGGGACATCTGGGATGTAAGGGATCAAATCCAGGTCGACTGCAAAGTAAAATGCTCTAACCACTATATTATTGCTCTAGCCTCCTCTGTTCCTACTTTTAAGATGCCATGTTTCATCACATCCACATCACAGATTTTATGTAACCATTATGTGAAAAAGTTTGTCAATATTACTTTAAAGCAGGCTGCAGTGATATAGTGAAATGTAGAAGATGAAACTCCAGGGGAAGGTATGGGCAATAATACTGAATTGCTGGGGATTTCTCCAGCCTCCTGGGATAATAGACAGCAGAGCTTCTATTACCATGCTCTGCATTTGAGAGATACTGGGGAGTTGAACTCATGACCATATGCATGCTATTATCTTCTGCATGATTTAGCAGTCATCATACCTTCCCATCTGCATGAAACTGGCTTTGGTTTGAATTGTTACTCAGCAGTAATAGCAGCAGCAGCATTATAAATTGTTCCTTTCTTGTCTTTCATGAGAATATAATAATAATAATAATAATAATAATAAACTGATATCAATTTGATAATTATATTGTTGATTGATATATTGTTTGATTATTGTATTATTTCTTCCAGGTAACCTATATGGTTGTTTTGTTCCTCCAAAAGACTTTAGGTCTTTGTTTTTTAAAATAATTTTTTTATTTAAGCATCATAGTTCAAGCATGTTTAGGCCTTGATACTGTATGTTTCCAGCACTATATTCTGTGTTACATACATTCTAGATTATCTCCTTGACTCTAATTTCTATTTTAGTAGGAATAGTATGATTATTTTTAATTTAAATTTTTAAATAATTTAATAATTATTTTAAGTAATTTTAATTTTACATATTTGTAAATTATTTTTTAAAATATCTTTAAGCACCATGATTATAAACATGTATATAATTAGATTTCAGTTATAAAAAAGAACACCCCCTGCCTATTTTTCCTTGTATATTCTTGTATGCTGAAAATTTTTCTCTCGTAGTTTGTACCTGATCATTTTATTATCTGAAGTTCTTTGAAGTCTAATCTGATTGTGTGTTTCTGCTGATGCTTGTTTTATGGTAGATTATTTTATGTATGTTTTACAATTTGGGGCTTACATTTGATATGACTTTATTACTGGGAACTCAGGATAACGTGGCAAGAAGGAGTGTCTCAACAGACAGTTCTACATTTACTTCTTTCCTGTGGCCTTAAGGTACAACAAGTCAGGACTCCACACATTTTGATGCCAAAAGGATAAAATTCAAGCCACAAATCAGTGAGAGAAGAACTTGTAATTCACACAGATCCTAGGGAAAACACACAGATTTTCTTGTTGTCCTTTGGCTGACTTCATACTCTTCCTGTGTACTCTGTGTACTCTAGGCAAGTACCTCTTTTTGACTTCCTGTCTTAGAAAAGGCAAAGATAACCACTATTTAAATTCATTTATTGCAATTTACAGCCACATTATTTTTTAAAAAAAAACTTTATTTAAACAGTTTAGCTTATAAAGTTATTCATAATACAACTATTTTGGGAATTTAATGTTCCATCACCAATCTTACTTATTTTTTCCCCCAATTCCTAGCAGGTGACTTTTTTTTTTTTACTTGTGGGAAGCCAATAGGGGCCTGTAGGGAAACCTTGAGTCTGAACCTGAAGGGCATATCTGCACCTCCATCAAAGGTTGAACACTTAGACTCACATTGCCATTAGCACAAAGGACCTCAAGGCACAAAACTCACATATCCTCTGAGTCCACTTCAGCAGCCTCTTCTCAGCTGTCTTCTCAGCAGGAACATAGTTCTTTGCTTTGTGCCCCTCTTAGCCCAAGTTGGCTTTTTGATACAACACCTTGACCATTTTTGACTCTGTGCCTTCCTGCCTCTTGTATGTGGACTAGAAAAAATAACACGCTGTTTTCTGTCCTTCCAAGCCACACATTTGTTTGAACCATTTGTTTTTGTTTCACAGCACAATAAGACTTACACTAAAGTTCCAAAGTGCCTTCATCCAAACTGTCCTTGCTTTTGGGAAGGTTTGCACATCTCAAATCATACTTTATAGTTCCTGTAGTCCCTATCTCCCAAAACCATGAGTCAGAACAGGACACCAACCTGTTTGCTGGCTCACTGGCACAGTCTGAACTACAGCCTGAGACATTGTCCTTGTCCAGATTCCTCCCCTTTAAGTGGTCTGCAGTTTGCTCCTCAGAGAATGAAGCAGCCCTCCCAGATTAGACCTGACTTTAACCCGTTCACATTTCTAGAACTTGCTTTGCTGTTTGAACCTTGCCGCTCAGAGCCCTCATGGCACCTTCCCTAAGTGGTGAGGGGGAGGCAGAATCCAAAGTCAGCCTCCAACTTATGTTTCAGGTTGACCTTAGCACACCCAATAGTGGAAGGACTTTGGAGCCAGACAGGCTTCGGCTTGAATAGCAGCCTTGGGCCACAGCCTTGGGTATTCAGGGGTGACTCCTCGATCTGGGATCAGAAATCACTTCTGGTGGAGCACAGGGGCTCAAATGGGAAGCTAGGGATCTAACCAGAATTTGCAAGGTAAATGTCCACTTGCTATACTATCACTCTGGCCCCAACCCCATGAACCTTTCTTTCTGCAAAATCAAACTGTTTAAGACTAAACTTTAGTATCAAGAACATTGAACTACGTACACCACCTTCCCAGGACAGAGCCAAGTGGAGCCCCACTGATGTGGATTCTATCATCCTCCTTCCCCAAGCAGGTCCAAGGTCTGGCTATTGACTAGACAGTTCCAGATTTGGGGCTGGGAGCTAGTGGTCTGCAGGGCACAGAGAGTGGACACACAGTGCTTCTTTTTCTCAAATAAAGGATGGGATGTTTATTATGGGGCTAGGCAATTTGTGAGAACTCAGCCAGTCAAAAGACAGATGCTGCAGATTCCCGCCTGGGTGGGCCCTGGGCCATGTCAGCTTCTGGAGCATGGATTCCCTAGAGTCCAACACTGAACTTTGCAAAGGAAAGGAAATTTCCTTTGGGTTGTGCTTGGGACCTTTGATCCTGTTATCTCAGAGTCCATAAAGTTAGTGTGTCAGGCTATAAAAGGAGACTTTTCCAACACCTTCTCCCTACAGCTGCTGCTTGTCCTCTACTGCACACCCACATCCAACCAGAGACCACCACAATGTCCAAGGACCAGAATGGAACCTGGGAGATGGAAAGCAATGATAACTTTGAAGGCTACATGAAGGCTCTGGGTAAGGTGTGGGGAGCTTGAGAGGAGAAGGAAAGAATTTTGAAAACTTAAAGAACTGTTAAGGCCCTCCAGATAGCACCATTGTTGAGAGCTCTTCAGACCTGAGACATCTTTTCTCTCCCCATCAGCTGCATATGCAATATCAGGCATGATCTCTGATGCTCCGCTCCTTCATCTGCTATGTCTAGAATGCCCTTAGATGGTACCTAACTCACAGGTGGCTTAGATAGCTGGCTGGTGACTGCACATCTCCACTACCCAGGCACATTTTGGCTAAGGCAGCAGCATGTCATTGAGATCCTCTCTCACAGAACTGGGTAGACTGCATCTTTCCACCAAGGACCATCTTCCCTGAATTGTTCTTTTGTTAGCCTTGTCTAGGGACAGCAGGAAAGGAGTAGAACAATAAGACTCTGAGTCTGGGAAATGAGACTCACCAAAGATCATGGCATAAGCAGCTTACAACTCAACTGACTTCTGAGCCGGGTCTAGGTTAAGTCTCCATCCATGAGATGGGGGTTGGATGTGTAGGTGGTGGAAAATCTCCTACCTCCCATGGGAGGATGTCTTGTGGAGCCACCAGGAAATGCAGACCTCCATCATGTTGCCTGTGAGCCCTTCACACAACCAGAGAGGAGGTGTGTGCAAGGGTCTCTGCTTTGCAGGTGGTTTTTCATGGACCTGGCATTTTGCAAGGACCTCTGACTATCTGTCAAGACTGCGCTCACCTTTCCCAGACTTGAAGCTTTCCCATTAAGGATTTTCCAGCCAAAACTTCCCCAAGCACAGCAAAAGAAATATGACCGCAGGTGGGACCAGAGCCCCTAATTTAGGTATCATGACAGCAGGTCTCCTCAGGAACAGCAACCACAGGTTCTGTGGGGTTGATTTAGATCCTGAGGAATACTTGGACATGAATTAGGATTGCTGGCAGCAGGCAGGCACAGAGACTATCCAGTCAGCTCTCACCTCTTAGTGCTTTCCCCACCCAACAAATCAGTGAGGGATGCCTGCCTTGTCTTCCCCATCAGGGCAACCTGGTCAATTGAACCTCAGTGACTATCTTGAGAATCCCTGATGTGTCTACACCCCCAGCAAACCTCCTTCCAGATGTTTTTTTCTTTTCATTCTCCACACTGGAAGGGACCTTCCTCAGCAGGCTGCTCCTGTGTCAGGACAGATTCCAGCTGGCTCTGTCCCCAGCCTTGACTCACTTCCCACATGGCCCTCCCTCCTGACTCAGCAAAGTTGATAGGGCACTGCCAAAGCTTAGGGTGTGCCCCAAAGTGCCAAAGGTAGCCTCTTTCTTGGCTTTTGAGACATCTAGTGTGTCTTGGGGGCATGCCAAGATCCTTTCTGGGCCAGACAGGAAAGAGCAACAGGAATGTGCCCCATCCTGAGAACTGCCATTAGATTGGACCAAGGGATTAAGGCAGCATTTCAAGGAGAGCCTGTGGGGGCCAGAGTGAGGTCTCTAAAATGTGATAGTATTGGGGTGAAAGTCCAGGAAGGAGGCCAGCAACTTGGATTTCTCCTGCAGACTCTGGGGGAACCTAGGCTGAGCTCTCAGGCATCGAAGTGGCCCCTGCCCTGGAGGAGCTTGAAGGGCCAGCAGGAAGGAAGAGATTGCACACAGGTGACAAACCCCCCCCCCCTTCTTCTCTCTCCTGCATGGGGGACCCTGAGTTCTTCCTTGGAGGTTTCTCTTGTAGCCAGAGGAGGAAACTAGCAGTGGCCAGAGCTGCTCAGAGTGGCCCCAGCACTCACGGTCTGTCTACCCTGCAAGTTGGCAGTACCCAAGAAGACTGTGAAGCTCCCACCCCTGTGTGCTGGGCTCAGAGCCACCTCCCTTGGTTTCCATGCTGCCCTGGGATAGGGGAGGGACACCTATATTTGAGGGTGGGTGTCTGTCTAAACACCACTCCCTGGAGGGAAAGGCTAAAGTCCCGTTGTGACTTTGTGGACATTGGGATGGGACGGCTGTTGTTCCCATCTGGGACGATATGATCAAAGAGTGTCTTGGTTCACATGATGACATCACATGGAGCAGAGCAGCCTCAGTTGTGAGTGATACATGTAGCAGGTCACTGAAGGCATCTGAGGGCTTGTGGGGAGGGCTGAGGAGGAAGGAGAGATGAGTCTAGATTGGCTGGGAGAGAAGGGCCAAGCCTAGAGAGCAAAAGCAATTCTTGGAGGAGAGCATGCAAGAAGGGCGGGGGAAGCTTTTGTGCATCTCATCCTGCAGGGCAGGAATTACCTGCAGAGAGAGGCCAGTGCAATCCTGCAGATGGGCTGGGCAATGGGGAGGTGAAAGGAGGGAACTCGGGCAACAGAAACCTGGGAGGTGCCTGCCCTGGCTTCGGGCAGACCCGGGAACAGCTGCCAGAGGTATATATAGACAAGGTGGGCAGAGCAGGAGAGAGACTAGCCAAGGTGACTTGGATGACCAGGCTGAAGGTGAGCCTGGAAAATTGGCACCAACAAACAAATTTAATCAGGCAAGTGGGGACATGGGATGGAGGTTATAGCCTGGAATGACTCTGTGTCAAGTTCAGACATGGATTAGATCTTTAGTTCATTGATCATAGATATTTGGATATCATTCGCTGTAGAATAGGTCATCTTCTCTAAAGATTTTTTTTAAATAAATTTTTATTGTGATCAAAATGTATTACAAGTCTTTCACAGAATTATTTATGTACATAATGACAATGAATGAAGGGCATTCCCACTACCAGTATTGTCCTCCCTCCACCCCTGTTCCCCATGTATCCCATATCTCCTTCCTTTACCCCCAAGAATACTAGTGTAACTGATCTCCACTTTACAGCTTGTTGTATATTGGGTATTTATTCTGTTGTCATTGACTTTGGGTTTTGTGTTCAAGTCTGATCATTTTTTATTTTTACTACATGTTCATATGACTGGTCCTGGTATCATTTTCCCCCCTCAATTTATGAGGCTGAATGATTCAAGTTATGTGATTCTGTTGGAAATAAAAAGAATAAGGAAAAGAGAAGAAAAATTTGGTAGCAACTACCAAAAAAGAAAAAAGAGAGAGAAAAAAAGAAAGAAAGAAAAGAAAAATACACCCAGCCAAAAACACACACACACACACACACACACACACACACACACACACACAAAAACACCAAATAATATCCACACGAGTGAAAAAGAAAGAAAAAAGTGGAAGAAAAAGAGAAGGAAAATAATATTAAAAACAGACAAAACAAAATAGGAAAAAAGGAGTGCTGGAGTGGCAGAGTTTGGTGTTACCCCCCACCCTTTTTTTTTTTTTTTTTTTTTTGCATAGGCACAGTAAGTATTGGGGAATAAAGGGAATTCCCGTGGCCTAAGAGATTTAGAGTTTCTCCCCTCTTGAAGCATACTTTCATGGGAACAACCACTGGCTCCATATATACTCATTACCATATCCCAAAGGTTTTTTTTTTTTTTTTGTGGTACCAGGAAACTTTCCTCTCAGTTGTGGGTGAGAAAATCAGGCCACTGTAGCTAACAATCTTGGTAACTGAACAGGTCATAGGACAAGATAGAGTCTTTACAGTTCTAGAGGTTCTGTTCCATCTTTGTTGTTGTGTTCAGTCTTCTGTATCTTGTGCTCCCTGTTTTTGCTCAGTCCCTAGGATATTATGATTCCAAAGGTTCTGCTCAGTCTCTGTTGTCAAAGTTGGGCCTCTCTACTAGGAAATCTTGATTTTTGTAAGAGTCCTGGGCTACAGCCTAGGGTAGGGTTTTCCTTATTGGTCCCAAGGTAAGCTTTGCCCAGTCATGGTTGTCAAAGTCAGTTTTCTGTAGTTAGTGCTCTTATTCTTCACAGTTCAAAGATGATACATCATCTGATTTCCACTTAGTGTTAGGTGATGAGATAGGACCACCTGGTCTTAGGTCAAGTTGTCATTTCCACGTTGTTCTCGTTGTTATATCAACACTGGCACAAGTTGGTGTCAGAGCGATGTTAAAAATTTCCCAATGGAGCTTAGTTCCTGGTGTTATTGCAGGAAGCTGTATCAGTTCTATGTGTGGGATCTGGGGGTTGAGATTGAATTAACACTGTTCAATCTCATGGAAACTGAGTTGTATCCACATGGCATATGTCCAGGATGGGAGGAACCCTTGTGTTATAAAAAGTGTGAGTTCTTATCCTTAGAAGATAAGATGTAGTTTCTGTGTCTATGATTTCCCCTTTTTTTACTGTGCCTATACAAAAATGTATGGTGTCATATTGTATTGCTGGTGCTATTCTGGGTAAGGATGACAGATCACAGATACTGGGCTTTGGTTTTGATCTGAGCTTTTATCCCAGGCAAGACATTTTCTTGGTTTTTGTACCAAGCAGCACCATAACTGGTGAAGATAGAGAAAATATGTATATATAAAAAATATAACGAATATATAAAACTAAGCTAAAAAAAAAGAAAAAAAAGTATTTGAAGAAAACAAGTGATGGAGGAGGCTACTTGTATGTTTAGGAATACACATCTTAAGATGCATTATTATGGGGCCGGCGAGGTGGTGCTAGAGGTAAGGTGTCTGCCTTGCAAGCGCTAGCCAAGGAACGGACCGCAGTTCAATCCCCCAGCGTCCCATATGGTCCCCCCAAGCCAGGGCCAATTTCTGAACGCTTAGCCAGGAGTAACCCCTGAGCATCAAATGGTGTGGCCCAAAAAAAACCAAAAAAACAAAAACAAAAACAAAAAAGATGCATTATTATATAGGTATTAAACTTACAAAGGCAATATAGGCCTCCCAATAAAGTCTTTTGAGATATTCTTGTGGGAAGTGAAAGCCAAGGCACTTTTTCGTATCACAGACCTTGGTCTTGAGATTGAGATATGATTTGTGGCATTACAGGATCATGTAGTGTCCTTGAGCTAAAGGTGTTGCTGAAGGTGGTTTCGGTATCATGCAACAGTCCACGATTTGATGGGGGTGAGAGGGGCCACAAAGATTGATTCAGCAGGCAATGTTAGTTGTAGTTTCTTGGCAAGAAACGAGATGGGGGATCGAGAGGGTGTTTGTCATTGAGCTGGATGGTGGTCTGTTGGGGCAGGAGATCAGTCTTGGTGCCTAACAAGTTAAGAACTGAGGATAAAGAGGGTTAATTAAGGAGAAGACAAGGAATCCGGGATGGGATATGAGGGAGTAGAAGGGGCTGTATGTGGGGTATGGGCAATATATTAGAGGGGCTATATACATTATATAGATGAATTGTTTATGGATTAGGCTTGGCAGTCAGAGAGGACCACTGTATATGTAGTCACAGCTACATATACACTGATTTTAGATTTCAATTTGAATGTTATCCTCCAAATTTATGGCATTAGATTTCCTTTCCTAGAACCAGTCAAGAATTAAGAACATTTTGGGGTGATGTTAAAAAGTATTTGGCGCATGAGCACTAATGCGCAATTTAAAAAATGAACACTAGTGAGAAAAGAAAACCTGACTGGGGTCCAGTATGCATAGGGAGGAAATTCTCTCCTCCCCCCTCCCCCCAGGGCCTGAGTTATCAGGCCTGACCGTGAAGGACAGTCTGGCGTGGGGGGATCTCAGTCCCCTGAACTAAGTGGTCAGCCCAGGGGGCCTATGGCTAGCTGTCCAGCCCAGAGCCCCCAACATACCAGTCAAAGAAGCACAGAAGTCCTGGCATGTGGAATCTTCTGACCCTAGTCCCTGCCTCTGTAGTTTGTATGTACATAGGGGAGGATTTTCTCTCCCCCACCTAACCTCCAGGGCCCGAGTTACCAGGCCTAACTCTAAAGGCCAGTCTGGTGTGGGAGGATCTCAGTCCCCTGGACTAAGTGGTCAGTGCAGGGGGCCTATGGTTAGCTGTCCTGCCCAGAGCCCCCAACATACCAGTCAAAGAAACATAGAAGTCCTGGCATGTGGAGTGTTCTGAGCCCAGTCAATGCCTCTGTAGTTTGTGTATGCATAAAGTAGGAGTTTCTCTTCCCCACATTCTCCCCAGGGCCCGATTTACCAGGCCTGGCCATTAAGGCCAGTCTGGCATGGGGGGATTTCCGTCCCCAGGACTAAGTGGTCAGCCAAGGGGACCTATGGCTAGCTGTCCTACACAGAGCCCCCAACATACCAAAGAGGCACAGAAGTCCTGGCATGTGGAGTCTTCTGAGCCCACCCCTTGCCTCTGTAGTTTGTGTATGCATAGGGGAGGAATTTCTCTCCCTCATCCTCCCCCCAGGGCCCGAGTTACCAGGCCTGGCCCTGAAGACCAGTCTGGCATGGGAGGATCTCAGTTCCCTGGACTAAGTGATCAGCACAGGGGGCTATGGCTAGCTGTCCTTCCCAGAGTCCCCAATATACCAGTCGAAGAGATACAGAAGTCCTGGCATGTGGAGTCTTCTGAGCCCAGCCCTGCCTCTGTAGTTTGTATATACATAGGGGAGGAGTTTCTCTCCCCTTCCATCCCCCCAAGGTCGGAGTTACCAGGCCTGGCTCTGAAGGCCAAGGACTGCTTTTTATATTTAAATTTAAATCAGCAGTTTCCCTGGAGTGGGAATCTCTACATAGCAAAGAAACAAAAATAACCACATAGTATTGTATGTGTGAAATAGGTATATGTGAGAGGCTGAAACCAGGCAACTAGTACTTGAGTGGCCCCCACCAGGCAGTATTACCTGATTGCCTGTATTGTTTGAATCCCCTCTCCAACCATTCAGAGATCCCAGTACAGCCTCAGACCCAGAGAGGAGCGTTTGTGCATATAGAGAGCAAGCTCCCTGCAAATGATATGCTGAAGTCTATAAGCATGTTTTCCACTAGATTTTTTCCATTTCTATTATGTGGGGTGGAACCTCGAACACTATAGAAAAGAGGTGACAAAGACCCTGCCCCAGGTGTGTGTAGAGAGAGAACAAACACTGGAGATGATATGTAGGAGTAAAAGCTGTAAAGAACATAAAAAGAAATCCACAAGGGATCAGGCGTCTGTGTGCTAAGAAATATGGTTTTTGGCATGGGGACAGCATGAAGGCCCTGCATGTATTTGAAAAAACAGAAAAGCTGGTACTTTGGGATGTCGAGAACAAGAGGGAGGGCCATCCATGAGTGGAGGACTGTCCCCATCTCTCTATTCTCTAGAGGTCTTGAGGACTGTGGTGGAAAGGAATTGCAGGAAGACAAGTCTGGACAGCAGGGGCATGTTATGGGGAATATGAGGTTACCTAAGTTATAAAAGAAGGACCTGGGGGTAAGGGCCATGTTCCAGATCTGGGAAGGATAGGATAAGGTCCTTGTGCATATAGGGATGAAGTTCATAGAAGCTGGCAGATGACTATGGGGTGAAAGGAATGGAATTGGGGCTGGCTTTAGTCCTGGATCACGGGGAAGGCAGAGACTCTGAATTACTGGAATGAAGAAGACAAGGTGATTCTGCATGGGTGTGAAAGCAGAAAAGATTCAGCTTGACCCGTTTTGTTTCCAGAAGCCAAGAGATGCATCCCAGGACAGGATTAAGGTGGATGTACCAATAAAAAGGGTAGAGCTCGGGAAATCCTCAGAGAGGGAGCTGGGGCAAACCTTATCATGCTATGGGGTAAAAAATCTGCAGCCCATAAAAAGGGGACTTTTCAGAATTGGTTGTTGCTTCTCCCATGGATTCCCAGTCTTTCTGCCTCTCATTCCTTAGTTCTTCCCACCTAGGGCTCAAGGGGCTAACGTGGGAGGTGGGGAGTTCCTCCTGAGGGAGTTTTGTTAGCATGGAGTGTTAAAAGTAGACAGGAGGAAACCAGAGAAATAGAAGAAAGTAAATAAGAGGACCTGGGGAGAAGCTGGATGTGAGTTACTCACTGGGCAAAAATGAATGAAAGAAGGAGGGAGGGAAGGACTTGGGGAATACACAAGTATGGATCCCTGAAGACACACACGAACCAGTGATATCACCTCGCTAGCCACACATGATCTGGTGAGACTTTGAAACTGGAAACATGTGGGGGGCACAAAAAAGCACCTGTTGTGGGAACTAGACTGTGGGGAGTCATCTGGTAAATGGGGAGCAAGAAGGGCAGCCAGTGCAGCCCACAGACCTTTGCAGATGGGTATGAGGGAGGAGAAGACAGAGGCTGATAGCTGGCTCCCTCTCTGCCTGGTAGATGTGGTTGGAAATGGCTTGGGGAAAAGGGAGCAACCTGCCCTTTTCTCTCTGTCTCTCACTATTGCTTAAGCATGTTAATGGTTTGAGAATTCGGGAATCCAGATTTCGAGGGCTCTGGAAGCTGTCACAGTGAAGGGGGCTCACGTTTCATATGATGAAGTCCTGCGCACCTCTCTGCTCTTTAACTAATCAAGGGTGCCTGCCCTTTTATCCACAGCTTTAGCAAGTTTTATCCACCCCTAAGCACATTACAGAGCCTTTTAATGCAGAGTAGTATGCTCATATTTCAACTTTACTGCTTGCATTGTTCAAAATGCACTTGTGAAAAGTATGCTTTAATAAAGTGCCTTTAGTGCTGTGTGTGCATACATGTTTGTTCCTTCCGCAGCAGCTACAAGCCATATATATTATTCAGAAATAGCTTACCTTCAGACCTTTTCCTCTCAGATAGAAATTCATTTCACCTGCTATAAGTCAGTCTCAGCAATACCTTTAATCCAGAAAAGCAGGGAAACCACCCTTGATAACCCTGCTGTGCAAATACTGTACCAGGAACATCACTTCCTCTGCAGAGTCCAAGAAAAAAAATTGTTCTTATCTGTGAGTGCTTAATGTGTTTCCCTCAGCTGCAACCCCGCCACTCCTATGACTAGAACCATCGCTGCCTGCCACCAGTGTTTGGGTCCCTTTACCTAGGTGGAACAGAGGTGACGCGATTAACTGGTTTGTGAAAATGTTGAAGGGTGGCCAGGAAGCCATGCTATTTTCAGCCCTATTTGCATGGTATCTCTAATAGCATCCTCCCAAGCCCAGATAGAAAGACTGACTTGCAATGAAGCAAGAACTCAATAGTCTTAGGCTTAGGCCCTTGGAGCTATGATTGACCTAACCAGGTGGCCAATGACAAGCAGTTCTTTCTGTGAGAGAAAGACTGATTTGCAATGAAGCAAGAACTCAATAGTCTTAGGCTTAGGCCCTTGGAGCTATGATTGACCTAACCAGGTGGCCAATGACAAGCAGTTCTTTCTGTGAGAGACTCTTGGTTGTAAGTTAGAAATGGAATGGAAGTGTGGGAACGCTTGTCTACTGGGTTGCTCCAACCCTACTATTTATTTCTCTGGGCCTTGGTTTCCCCACTATAGAATAAAGTTCAACACTGACTTCTTCTATTCCCAGGAAGACCCGGGATTTCTATGCCATTTTGCTTGTAATCTCTCCCTGCCACTCACTTTGCTTTACTGTGCAGATTCATCACCATAGTTTGGTTTTCTTTTCTGTCTCCTCCTTTGCTTTCAGATATTCAGCATCCACGGTGGACCTGAAGTTAGACCCAGAGATGTTAATATACTGGGGTAGATGAAGACCAGAAGTAATGGCCATGTCACATGTAGGACCATGGGGACTTTTTAATAAAACAATAATTAAGACTGGCCTATAGCAAAATACAGCAATTTTTTAGGTCTTTAAGGGGAAAACCAGAATTTCACTATGACCTAGTTATAGATCATGAGAGTAATAATATTCACAGAACTCAACTTCCTCTGTTTCTAGACCATTCCATAAGACAGAGCTGGGCACACCCCTAGGTCAGTGAAAGACTTTGCTACAGATTGGAAGATGCAAAGCTTAGGAAATTAAACTCCCTTTTTCTCTCTTTATTTGTGCTCAGAAATCGCTCCTGGCAGGCTTGGGGATATGGGATGCCTGGAATTAAACTGCTGTCCATACAGGGTTGGCTACGTACAAGGCAAATGCCCTATCACTGTGCTTTTGCTCTGGCCCCAGGATATGAAACTCTTATGGGGAAGAGATAGCTTCCTTTTTTCTTGCTAACAGTTTTTAAGAAATGAGTAATATTTCAAATAGCAAAACAAAACAAAGATGTAGATATAAAATGTGGGAGATCTTGATAGTGGTGAAATCTATGTGCTGTGTAAGCATACTCTCCTCTCTTCTTTGGATTGTTTGAGATTTGTAATAATAAAAATGCAGAAGATGGTTTAGCTTTACTTAAAAAATAGCAATGGTGGAGGCAGAATAGCCTTGCTAAGTAAGCTTATACCGCAACCCCATCTGTTTCCTTTAAAAATGGAAGTTCACTAAAATATTATACAGTTGTAAGAAAAGGCGAAATCATGCAGTTCATTGCAATGGCTGGAACTGAAGGTTGTCATATTCAATGGAACAAGTCAGAGGAAAAAGGACAAATACCAGATGGCCCCACCCATCTGTGGAATATAGAGAGGCAAGATGAGACACTAGATAGTAGCAAACAATGACAAACCTTTGGTATTAGATAACAAAACTGATCCAAATAGTGGGGGTGGGGCACACCAGACTAGGGGGCTACAGTGAGACCATTATGGAAAGTCTTGGGTATTTTCGTGGTATTGAGGGCTAAATATTTTTCACATGAGTGCTACAAACTTTAACACTATTGCAACTACTTAAACTATAGTGCCTTTTAAAAAAAAAGTTCACACACTATCCTGCTAAAGACATTGACAAAAGTCTCATCAGAACTCAACTGCTGACCCCTAGTTATTTTTTTCTTTAGACCATGAAGTCTGTTGAGTAAACTCAGGAGTAAACTGAATATGTCAAATTGAGAGTTAGAAGTTCCTGTGGTGGAAGGTGTGTGTGTGTGTGTCTGTGTATGTGAGTGTGTGTGTTTGTGTGTGTCAATGCATTTCTCTGCATGAATTTGTATGTACCATGTGTATATGAATATGTGTGCTGTGTGTGCCTGTGTGGATGCATGCATATATATGTGTGTATCCTGCCTACTATAATCCTCTCCCCATCAGGCATCAGAAGATAACTGAGGACTCCCAGTTTCTCAGAAATAAGCCACAGCACCCAACTAGCCAAGTATAAGTATACACTTGTTTCCTGTTGAGCTGAGAAATGTGGCAGCTTGTGATCTGCCTGATCCCAAGTAGTTGGCCTTGTTAAAGAAATGAATGAGTCTAGCTGAACACATACATCATAACATATACAACTCCCTTCACCAACAGATATTGATTTTGCCACCCGCAAGATCGCAGTCCGCTTGAATCAGACAAAGATCATCAGTCAGGACGGTGATGTCTTCAAGACCAAGACCAACAGTACCTTTCGCAACTATGACCTGGATTTCACGGTAGGGGTGGAGTTTGAAGAGCACACAAAGGGCCTGGACAACCGGACAGTGAAGGTATGTACTGGGGCTGACCTCATCCCTCACACATGTTCCATGTCTCTGGTTTCATTATAAGAGAGGCCCAGAATTGTCACTGAACCAAGTTTGGTCAGTTACCTGAGAGGTAGGTTGATGGGAGGAAAAGAAGTTTATTCTAGCTCAAGTGACCAGAGAAGGTGGCAGACTCTTGTCCCCCACAAAGCCATCTTGCTCTTAGATTGAGGGGTCTTTTAGGGCTAGTTGGGGAAAAAAGAATAAATTGTTGGTTGTGGGCCGATGGTGGTAGAGAGTCCCATCTCAAGGCTATTCAAGTTGATGTCAGTGGTTAATGGAGGTTGGTATTTGTTCCTAGTGACCGGGGTCAGGCCAGAATTCTCCTTCAGGAAGGATGACCTTGAATAGTCCTTCCAAGGACTCTTGGCTTCTAAGGATTGTGGCCGACTCTTCTCTATCAGGCAGGATAGGAACAAGTACAGGAGCCTTCTCAAGCGCTGTACTTCCTCTCCCTCCTTCATCCTCACCTGTACCTGCTTCAGCACCCAGCACACAGAGCACGTGGACATCTCTGAAGTTCGAGGGATAGGACAAAAGCCAAGAGGCGTATGCAACAGCAAGATGGAGTTTCAGCTGCTTGCCTGATTACCAGGAAGTAACCCTGGTCACTGGGGGCCAAAAGGGACTTCAGGAAATTGGTGATGAGGAATCTTGTAAGTCCAGAAGTCGGAGGCCAGATTCTGCTAAGAAGCAAAGGGGAGTTAAGTGGCAGCAGGGTGGGTCAGTGCCTAGGTTGGAAGGCAACAGGAGGAAGGACTGAGATAGGGGAGCCTGCAGCGAGCTGGAGGGGCACTCAGCTTCTTCAAGGGTGCCTTACTCAGCTCTGTCCAGTAAGGCCCAGGCAAGGCAAAGCCTCATTTGGCTAATTTGCTTTACTTTTCAAGATGTGTGCAGATATTTTTATATCTTCATTTTACTATTATTTAAAACAATGTTGTTGTTGTTGTTTTTGCAGTAACATGGCATGGTCACATTCTCTCTCTCATAGGCATACAATAGCATTATGTCACATCTGTTTGCACCCACACATTCATATAAAGCAGGTCTTGGGGGAAGGCTGAGAAAGCAACCCCCTCCTTGTCACAGTGTCACAGCCCAGTGACTTCTTGTCTTCTCCCTCTTAAAACTCAGCTCCTAGTGCCCATCTTGAGTTTTCCAGATCTGATAATGCCTGCTTGGTGTGTACAAGCATGAATGGGGACACCAGCAACCTCAGTGATATTTTAGGGTTCTCCTACTCCCAAACTAACCCCAGGGGAATGACGCTATCTAGGAAACTTAGAAGGTTTCTAAGCTTGGATGTCCAGGTTCAAGCAGTATAGACAAAATGGGTGGTGAGAAATTTCCTCGCACCCATTGCCTCTGTGCAGTGCTCACCCACCAGTGCCTCTGCCCTGGCCCCCACACTTAGGGAGTTTGGGTAGAAAATTCCACTCCCAGGGGTCTGTGGCCTCATCTGCTGCACTAGGGCAGCATTTCCACATACTACGTCGGGACAAAGCACACTGAATGCCCTATACCCTCAGGTGTCTTCTCTGGACCAAGAGACTTTCAAAATCAGAGATCTTGACACTTTCCCAAAGCAACCTCTCTAAGCCAGCAGGTCCCATGGTCTCTCTCCTAGGCTGGCCAAGAGAGCCAGAATGAGGGAAAGGGAACCAGGTTATCCTTGGCCTTGACCTTGAAGCCCAGGGTGCTGGACACATTATATTTCTCAGTCACCTTGATCTCGTTTCTGCATACCAGCCTTCAAGTAAGGGGTGGAATCTCATTCAGGTCAAAAGCCCAGTAGGAAGGGAAATATTCCAAATGCATCCACCCACCTAAGCCATCTCTAAGGAGACCCTAAGCTTATAGTCCTGAAAGGTACCAGAGGGAGAACCCATCTCAAATGTTGGATATACTGACAATTCTTTTCAAAATGGTGGGGCTCAAAGGCCAAGTCATCAGGTGCAAGAATCAATAGAGAAATTGAAATTTTGCAACCTCCTGCAGCTCAGACCGAAACAGTTCAGTTTTATGATGTTGCCCTAGGCAGGGTCCCAGGCAGCAGAAAGCCGGTGCCCCTTGTTTTCCTGTCAACTTTATCAGCTCTCACTTCTGGAAACAATTTAGCCATTCTTTCCTGCCCTGGAAGGAGTCACCCATTGCTCACACCCACTTGACTTTGGCCTCTCCAACTTCCCACTTACCCTAAGTCAGTTCCTCTCCCCTGGGTCTGCTCTGAGTTTTTAAGGAGGAATTCTCTCCTTGCCTTTCCTGAGAGACCATGGCCACGTGAGCAAGCAGATGCACATATGGACAATTACCTGCTGGTGCCAGATTGATGTATGTCTATGCTCAGGCTGTGCAACCTAATCTTCTTTGAGTAACACTTATCCTCTGAACTTCCTTTAGGGCATTTACCTCCAAACTCTTCATAAAATCTCTCCTGTACAGACGCAACATCTGAACAAAGCTGTCTTGTCTGTTTAAGTATAGAAAGGGTCAGTGGAATTAGAAGGGTCAGAAGGTCAAATAGAAGATAAAATTTCATCTCATCTATCTGATAACTGACTCAGAGTCCAAGACTAATAGGACCTTATTGCAATAACACATGAATATTCCAGACATTTCCCTCCCAAGAGTGCCACGGTGAATTAAGCTTTGCAAAGGTATTCAGTGATATTAGGTGGATCCGAGGGAGAGTTTTTAATTCACTTTAGGAAACATGTAGGGTTTTATTTTTAATTCGTTAGGAGATATTAATCCAAGCAGAAGCTTTTTATTTTAAAAAAATATTCAAAACTGGGCCAGAGCAATAGCAGTGGTAGGGCGTTTACCTTGTACATGGCTGACCTGGGACAGACCCGGGTTCAAACTATGACATCCCATATGGTCCCCTGAGCCTGCCAGGAGTGATTTCTGGGCTCAGAGTCAGGAGTAACCCCTGAGTGCCACTAGATATTCCCCCCAAAACAAAATTTTTTTTTCAAAACTGGAGAGATAGTACCCAAGGCCTGATCCTGGTACCATATAGAGTGCCCCCACCCACCACAGGGGTCATTCTCAGCCCCAGACCTTAACCCCTCAAAAATGCCACTTAAGGATGGAAAGAGGAATTTTCTTAGCAGCCTAGAGCTAGTCCTGCAAGCTCCTCTGACAGTCTACTCTTTTCCTCCTTGCAGTTACAGGAATATTTGCAGACATACTGCTATTGTTTGATATACAGAATCCAGTTCTTTCTTTTTATTCTTTATAGAGTTGGGGAAGAGGGAGTTTCCAAGCAATGGTCTTGCAGTCTGGGTGAAACTTGACTAATTATGTTGAACAGTCCAATGCTTGGACCATGTGCGTATGGTCAGGATTCCCCCAGAGGTGTTCTATGATCTCCAAGGTCATATATGGTGCTCCCTGAAGGGTAAATGCTGTCAAGGTTGAACACACTAGTACTCATCCCCCAGCCCCAGCTTTTTTAAGGGGAAAATACCCCCCATGGAGCCAGCTCTCATCTGTTAGGGTAAAATATTACCTCCTTCAGAGGTTGCAGGGATGCCCAATGGTGTATTTAACCAGCCTCCCACTGATGGAATTTATGAGGCTTCCAGCCCTTTACTGGAACCAACAACACAGTGATGTCAAGGAGTGTCAAGGAGTAATGTGAGGAGGAATAAGACTGTACATAAACTATATACTATGATCAAGGTCAAATATTATTTTAGAAACAGATAAACTTAACAATGTGTAGAAAACAGTTCTGTGACAAAACACTGGCCTGAAAATGCAAGTGATTCAAAAACAAACAAAATAAGGGGAGGCAGAAAGATAACCCTGAACATATGGCACTTGCCTTGCATGTTTTAGCCACAATCGTGGTTCAAATCCCTGCTACCCCATAAGGTCTTTCATAAACTCCCTACATCCCATATGGTTCCCCTAACACTGCCAGGAGTAGCCCCTGAGCACTATGGGATGTGGCCCAAAACCCAACAAAAAAAACCAGATCCACTTATCACCACTGGGTTTACAAGACACAGAGCTCAACCTGTTCAGCATGAGGTCTGCATCCTTATGCTACCACGGGACCTTCATGGGGTGAGTCCAGCTTGCTGCCTGGGAACCAGGACCTGAAAAAGCTTCACCCTGTTGCCTCTGGAGCACTCTGCTAGTTAGATGGCTTCAGTGCCTTTGCTTTTTACAAACTACAATGCTCATCCATGTTTCCTGGAGGGAGAACTCCCAAAAGTTACTCTTTGCTAGTAGATGTTATGTATTTTGAAAGGTAATGTAAAGTTGTAAAAAGATTCCTGCTGACTTCTATACCCATCAGCAAGTATGGGAGTATCTGCCTTCTTGCTACCCTCAAATTAGAGTATAATTACACTTTCTGATTTTGTACCGTATGATGAATCGTATCTGAAAAATAAACCAGCCTGAGTTGAATATCTTTTTTTTTTATGTTCAAAGGCCATCTGCTGGGTTGTTATTGTTTTTACCCCTTCCTTCTAGTTGTTGGTTCATTCTTTGTTGAATTTCCTATTAGGGTAATGATCTGTTTCTTATTGATATATGGGAGACCTTTACAAAGACGGAAATCAGGTTTTTGTCAATACTGACCGCAATTTGCTATTAGAGTTTGACAGGTATCTATATATCTGTTGCTGTGAAGGTATTTTCCCCTTCTAGAAATTTACATCATTATGTCATCAAATTCATCATCTTTCCCCCCACAGGCTGGGGATGCTGTCTTTGCCATCTGGCAGAACACAAGAGGAAGCTTCTTAACTGAACCAGCTGCCAAAGTCGATTTGGCTTGAACAGGAAGGAAGGGGTTTGAGGGGTGAGGAGACAACATGAATCCAGCACGGTCACACGGACCACAGCTAAGGGATAAGATTAGTTAGGTTCCAATGGGGATATCCCCTCTGATCTACCTGGATTTTGTCATTGCAGTCACTGGTCACCTGGGAAGGAAATGTTCTCACGTGTGTTCAGAAGGGAGAGAAGGCAAACCGTGGCTGGAAGCAGTGGGTTGAGGGAGACAAACTATACCTGGTAAGTCCTGGACTCTGCTCCCTCACCCCCACTTCTGTGGCCATACTGCCTGTTTTTATCTCATTTAGCACTGAGGCAAGATAAATGGTCCTTAACTCTTCCCTAGGGCTTTTGCCAAGGGCCAGTGGTCACATTGCCAAAAACCATTTCAGCCTCCATTCCACCCAGCTCAGGGGACCATGGAAGAATCTAGATGGCCGTGTCCTCAACACTGGCAATTAAAATGAAAGTTCAGATTGCTGAGTTAGGAAGCTGAGATCTGAAAGAGAAATGCAGGGAACCTTTTAAAGACCAGCTAGGGAGAAATCAAGATAGAGAGTCGAAATGCATAAAAGCAGGCTTGCCTTCCAAGATAAGTCCACCCAATCCCCTAAATAATATAGGTTTGTTTGGAATTAGAATGAAGGGGCAGGAGACACTGTTGATGGTCTGAGATATGAGATCTGGTGAGGGAGATAAATATGTCACTCGTCAACATTCAAGACAATCTGTGTGAAATCTGTGATTTCAAATCACAATATGTGCACATGTGCCTTCAAGCACTTGCTCATTCATGTTGTGAGTGAATAGCTTTTCACACTGTCATTTCTTTGTGCATCTATTCATCCAGCAAAAGACACAGGCAGGTGACCAGGCTCTGATGTTCTGTATTGTCACCTCTGTCCCCTCTTTGGGATACCTAGCATGCTGCAAAGCCAGCTCTGCTTTGCAAGCCTGAGAGCTAGATTTCTGAGGCAATGTCAACCAGTGATAAATGGCGGCAGGCATCATGTGTTCCACCCATGGTGCTCCCTACCTGCTCAGGGTAGATGATGGATTTTTTTAATTGCAGGCTAGTCCCCAACAGGACCTGCAATGGAGACCTGTGGGGTCATTTCCACTTGCAATGATCTGATTGTCTCCACCTTTGAGTTTTTCACACCTCTGTTAGAAGGTTATAAGATACAAATAAGGTAGGAGGGGCTGCTATTTAATGAAGATCTACATCTTCTGTGACAAGCAGGCCTAGGGGACCCCTCTAGGAGCGCACACTCACACCATGTGGTTGCTTGGACACCCCCTCTTTAATGCAGAGACCTTCAGAAGGTTTGTAATGCAGAGGGACAGCTCAGTAGTCACATAGCCCTTACCTACTCCCCTTCTCGAACCCTCCCTGGCTCATGACCTTTCTGCATTTTGTAAATTAGGCAATGTTGTTTTAATCATGAGAGTAAGAAATCCTACCCAAGAGGATTATTTCTTAGCATGTTTCATTTTTATAGTTGTTCAAGTGTCAAAATCAAATTACTGCTACCTGCAGGGCATGCCAGTTGATTGGGTCTGTGAGGTGCACTTTGCCCAGAATGACTAAATGTCCTCTTTGTTTGGGCCTGCCCTCCATCCCCCATCATACTCAGAGAGGGCCAGTCCAAGAGCCAGGGAGGAGAAAGTCCTGGCTTTTCAACCACTCACCTGCTTTCTGATGTTGCAGGAGCTGACATGCTGTGACCAGGTATGCCGTCAAGTGTTCAAAAAGAAGTGAGAACCCCGAATGAGCCAGCCTGAATGTATTCCCATGTTCCCCCTAAAATCCCTCTCCTGGAATCCCCCTGCCCCACTTCTGACAGCCCACTAACACCACCTGGATGGGCAGTTACTAAGTCAAGTGTGTAACAGAGACCAGCATGAACTCACATCTTTGAAATTGAGAGTTGAATAAAAATCAATAAAAACCACTCTTATATTTTGATACTCTTGACCCCTCCCCACTTCTGTTTTATCCACAAGCAGAAGAGGGAGTTACCTGTATAGTTTTTATTTCTTTCTCTTTCCTTTTCTTCCTTCATTCCTTCTTTCTTTTTCCTTTTTCCTTTTTCCTTCTTTCTTCCTTCTTTCCTCTCTTCTTTATCTCTTCCTCCCTCCCTTCCTTTTTTCTTCCTTTCTTTTTCTTCTTTCTTTCCTTTTTTCTCTTTCTCTCTTTCTCACTCTTTCTCTCTCTTTCTCTTTCTCTTTCTTTCTTTCTTTCTTTCTTCCTTCTTTCTTTCTTTTCTTTTTTCTTTCTTACGTTCTCATTTTTGTGTTTGTTTCAGAAGTTATTTTACCTTAAAAAGTTTTCTGGGACTGAAGTGATAGTACAGTGATAGGGTGTTTGCCTTGCACGTGGCTGATCCTAGTTTGATCCCCAGCATTCAATATGGTACCCCAAGCATGCCAGGAGTGATTTCTGAGCATAGAGACAGGAGTAACTCCTGAGCACCTCTAGGTGAGACCCCTAGGCCAAAACAAATCAAAAGTAAGTTTTCTAATCATTATAACATCCCCTAATTTAATTTTTTGCATTTTATTTTATTATTATTTTTAGAATTTTTATTTTAACATTTATTTATTTATTTAGGTTTTTTTGCCACATCTGGTGGCACTTAGGGGTTACTTCTGCCTCTGTGCAAAAAAACACTCCTGGCAGGCTCAGGGAATCATGTGAGATGCCAGAGATCAAACTCGGGTTCATCCTGGGCAAGCCACATGCAAGGCCCTACCACTGTACTATCATTCTGACCCAAATTCTTTGTATTTAAAAAAATTGAGTAATATATTGTGATTTATAATACTGTTAATCTGTTAATGATGGTTCCCCATGCATGCAATTTCAGCACCACACTCCTACCATCTCCTTTCCTCAAGGACCTCAATACTCCTCCATTTCAACCTCCCTCCAAGTTCAGTTGTATGCATAATTTCTTCTGTTGCATTGCCTTTGACCTCTTGTAGCAACAAGAGGCCTTGCTGCTCCTCACTAATTCTGGGAACTTGTCCATCTACAATCCATTATTTTGGCTAGCACATCCACTTACATTCCTAAAAGTCTGTTGTAAGATCTTGATGCCTTTTCAAAGCAACATGACCCATGTTACCACTTGGCATGTTAGCCAAGCCAATCTTGTGCCCTTCTTCCCTAGACAGATCAGCACTTTGTCAGCAGGACCACTGAACACCTTTTATGGTCTGATTTCATGTCCTGTTGCTGCACTTCTAGCTAGATGACCTCGAACATTTCTTTTGTCCTCTCTGTTCTTTTATTTCCTCTTTTGTCAAATGAAAAAGACAAAAATGACGTCTTCTCCATAGACCACTGTGAGACTAAGCAACTCAGCACATGCACCATGCTAAGAACAGGGGTTTCTGCTCACCCTGTTTATTTTGGGGAGATACTTCCTCCAAAACTAGGAGCACTAGGCTGGCTTTTCTAAGTACTCCTGATTCTTCCACAACATTTCATCAATTACTGTGTGCAACATCCTGTTTTCCTGCTGGACACTCAAATGAAATATGTGCCTGGAAAGGCAGAATCTTAATAGGTGCTTTCATGGTGTGTCATTCACTCATGGGGTCCCATGAAGACTTTAATGGTCAAAGCTATCTCCTTAATTCCTGGGGTAGCAAAGTCATGACCTCACCAAGCAGGTATAGACTTAAAAAAACAAGTTCATGCCAAGAAAGATCACCAAGGGTACTAGTGTGCTCTGATGCCTTCGGAACCATCAACAGACATTTGAATCTCAGTATCATGAGTGGAATTGGGGGTGGGTAGAGAAGTTTCAGTCTGGTCACATGGCCCAGGTTCTACTGGTGAGCTGTACTCCTCAGCAACCAGGCCATGTATATGCAGCAAAAAAGACATGAAAGCATCTTCCTGGAGTTCATGCTGCCTGGAGACAGGAGAAAGGGAAGTAGGGGCTTAGGGGTGTATCATCTCATGGGAACCTGGGGGAAGGGGCCCCCTGGGAGAAACTAGAAACCAAATAGGACTCATGAAGTCCCCAGAGCTTCTCCAAGAGTCCCATGTCCTCCTATGGATAGCCCCACAGTCATGCCTATCACAACCTCAACTGCTGCTTCTTTGTCCCCCAAGAAAACCCTAGTGAAAAAGATCATGTCTCTAGAAAGACTCGTGTAAAGTTTATTTTCACTTGTGAAGAGGGAAATATTTATTTGAAGCTTTACATTATATACTTGTATTCTGGGGGGAATTAGACTCCTATAATAAAATAAAATAAAAAATCTATGATCAAATGAACTTCAGAGATGCTGAGAAATACATCCCTACTAGAAACTGAGGACCCTAAGAACCAGCAGAACAGAGAGCAGGGCTGTGACTCATGGTCAGTCATGGTCCAGGAAAAAGGCAGCACAAGTGGCAGAGAGAGAACTATTCGGCTCTTGAATGGGGTCATGTCATTTCTGGTGTATCAGGGAAAGGCAGGGAGAAGGGAGAATGAAGGTTCTCGAAGAGCCTTTTCAGGCAGTAACTGCATGGATTCCCTAGGAGGGGATCTCAACAGAGAGCTGTGAATCTGGGGAGAAGAGAAAAATGACCTTCAGCAGGACTTGTTCATGGTGACATTACTAATTAACAAGGCTAGCTTGGGCTCTCCCCCTTGTCCACTGCTCCCCTCCAGGCAAGTTTCCCCCTTCTGGAAACTGCCAGGCTCTGCTGACTGGGGAGGGAAGGAGGCCTGGGTCGAGCAATCATAGACCTTTCTGAGGAAATAATGCAGCCACTTTTGAAAAGGGAAGGAGGAGAGGGGAAAGAAAAGGGAAGAAGAGGGGAAACAGAAGGAAAAGAGAAGAGGAGATAGAGAAGAGGGAGATGGGTGAGGAAGGGAAAGAAAGAAAACAGGAGGCAAGAATAGGAGGGATTGGGGTAGGAAATAAGAAGGCAGAGAAAGGGAGAATGGGCCACTGGGTAACTAGGAAAGAGACCCCACCACCATCACCAGGAGCTGGTGCAGAAAAAGAGATGTCAACTGCATCTTGATTGATAAGGGATGCAGCTTCTGGGCTGCACCAGGGATTTTCTTGGGGACATCACATGCACCACCAGACCCAGGAAGGTCTCTGCAAGGCTAACTAGAGCAGCCAATACAGAGCAAGGATGCCACAGACACTTAAACCCTGTTCAAAGAGCCGGTGCTGACCTGTTAAATACCTTCTCTGTCTGAGAATCCAGGAAGTTGTGAAGTCTGTTCCTGAGCCACACGCACTCCCTGCAAGTGTCCATGCTGCAGGACAAGGTGGTGACTAGACCCTGGATGTCCAATCCCACCCAGGAGGCTTCCTATCCCTTTTCCAGTCTTTTCTCCCACTCCCACTCCTGCCCAGTAAACTTCCCACACCATATCTTCCAAATCATTTGAAATCAGGCTCTATTTTCCTTAAATAAGTTTACACTTTAAGTTCCTTTCAAAACTAATTCTGCTGCAGAGAGCATGTCATTGGAAGTGACTCCTTAGCATCCTCCCCTCCATGATTGAGGATTTGGGTATTGCCTTTTTGCAGAGACTGTCATCCCTAATCCTGCTTTTTCCTTCTTGAAAAGGGTCTTTTTGCTGATGATTCATGATTGATTCAGAGGACAAAGGTGGGGGAGATTTCATTCTTGCTTACTGATTGTTCTTGTAAAGCCAGTGGATCCAATGAGAAGCCAGAAGGTGAAATAGAAAGAAGCCACATTTTTAGAACTTTAGAGACTTGGTCATAGATGTGGGGGATTGACCAGAAACTGGGCATGAATATCAAATGCATATGAGAAAAATAAATTTGGTCATCTGAGTGATGAAAACATTCCTATAAAATATTTCTTGCAGGACCAGGAAATAATCCTATGGTATCTCTTTCTCAAGAATTCTTGATGCAATCCTAAGACCTCCAACACTACTTGGCCAGACTCAGATATCCAGACTCTGCTCAAGCAGTACCACATCCACAGGCTCTGGCTTGAATTCTACCCCTCCAAATTTTTCTTACAAAGCACAAAATCACCGGGTTCTCACCAATTGAGCTTTCTTGTAAAAAGTCAGTTGACAATGCTGTCTGTATATCAGCTCAGCCCTCAGCACAACTTAGAATAACGGTACCCTCTGTGACTGAAACAAGAGGAGCAGGTTGGGCAGGGTTGAAAGGCAAGAGATTCCTAGGGTGATAGCCAGGACACTGGCGTAGTCACAGGTCAGGCCTCTTTGGAAACTCAGTACATGATGCTGATTTACCCTCAGTCTTTGGGAAAATGTGACCTTTTCCCAAATGCAGACAAACCTTAATCCCAATCTTAAAGAAAATTAAATTATTCAAAGAAAGTGCTTATCAAATTGGGTACAACCAGACTATTTTATTAGCCTGAGTTATTTTGAACTCCTATAATAAGTATTGAAAAACTCAATGGAAATGTTTTTCTTTCATTAATATTCATTGATGGAAGCTTCAAATGCGAGAAAAACCTCTTTAAAATGTCTCAGAGGCCAGCGCCTTGACTAACCACACTCCTGCAGGCTGGGCTGCTGAAAGGGTTGGTGGGGAGAGTTTCAGCTTGACTATGTGTGACTGGACATCTTTCCGTGTGTGTGTGTGTGTGTGTGTGTGTGTGTGTGTGTGTGTGTGTGTGTGTGAGAGAGAGAGAGAGAGAGAGAGAGAAAGAGAGAGGGAGGGAGAGAGAGAGGGAGAGGAGAGAGAGAGGGAGGGAGAGAGAGAGGGAGGGAGAGAGAGAGGGAGGGAGAGAGAGAGGGAGAGGGAGAGAGAGGGAGGGAGAGAGAGAGGGAGGGAGAGAGAGAGGGAGAGGGAGTGAGAGAGAAAGGGAGGGAGAGAGAGAGAAGGAGGGAGAGAGAGAGGGAGAGAGGGAGAGGGAGAGAGAGAGGGAGGGAGAGAAAGGAAGGGAGAGAGAGAGAGGGAGAGAGAGAGAGAGAGAGAGAGAGAGAGAGAGAGAGAGAGAGAGAGTCTGAATGTGAGCATGGGGGACTCAGAACTTGTCCTTTGAGATTTTCTCCATACTCCAAACTCTTCAGTGATTTTTCATCCTCATTAAGAGTCAGTCTACAGATGTTCATGGGTGATTCCTGTGCTGTTCCCACCATATCGGTGCCTGCACTCACAATTTGCAAATATTTATTGACTGTGTGTCAGTGCTTATGCCTCTAGCAAATGCTACACATTGTTCTTCCTCCGCTTCATCATTCAGTCTTGTTGATCACCTGCCATGATCCAGCCCAGTGATTGGACTGTGAGGGGACTGAGGGAAACCAAACACAGACTTTGTTCAAAGCCTCACAGGCTCATGAGGCAGGAATGCCCAAAAGCAAGTTATAAGTGAGTCATGGACAGCTCCAAAGCACACCCTTCCAGATGGAGAGGACCCCCAGGCCTTTCTTGTGCTGCCCTACACTGCCCCCTCCTGCTTGCTGGAGCACAGCCTGGAAATTAAGGAAATGGGAAAACCTCCCCTGCTTATTTATGGATTGCTCATGCTAAAGTAAAGAAAGAAGTGGGGCTTGGCATCCAGATACTGCAATAAAAGCGATCCTCTTGGCTGCACCCAGCACACAGTGCCAAGCCGGTAGTAGCCACTTGATTAGCTTTGACTCAGATGTTTCATTTTTTTTAAATCCCTCAAAATTTTCGGATTGCTGACCTCCCAGACTTCAGGAGACTTCTGGTGGCCCATTCAGAGGATCAGTCTGCTGGAAACCTATCTCTCATCTTCCTGTTCAGTTGCTGGGGTTTCTGCAAGACAGGCTCTGGGGAGTCCCACTGTCAAATTCATCCCAAGCCCCTTGGTCTTTCTGGCTCGTAGGGAATATGAAAGCAATGCAAAGGGAGTGAATGTTTCTCTTAGGATGGCCCTCTCTGAGTTCCTTCTCCTAATAGTAGGCGTTGAGGCCCCTTTTTAACTCACTTTTGGCCTTTAGGGGATGTTCATGTGTTGCCAGCAAGGGGCACCCTGGAAATCTGTGCCGTGTGATGTAAATGTGGTCAGAGAAGAAGGATTTCAAGCACAATGGCCTTGTGCTAAGAACTCCTGTCCACTTTCTGATCAAGTGATCCAGCAGATGCATCTGCTGGAATGGAGAGAGTTTTCTTTCTCAAGTCCCAAGGCTGCAGGAGAGTCTAGCTCATTCCCTGGCCTGGGTTCCCTAGTTGTTTTACCTCAATGAAGGCTCTCTCTGAAGGGAATGACCAGCAGTTCTGGAATCCACCAGAGCTCTTTCTAGCAGTGTTTGGGGATTGAACCTCAGTTCCTACGCACCTACATAGCCAACTGTGCATTCCAGCCCTTTGTGCTACCTCTCTATCCATGCACCCCTCTTTATTTTAAATTTAAATTGTGAAGATTCACATGGAAATCTGATGAGTACTGAAATAATGAACTCAAGACAAGACACAGAAATGGAGTCTGGAGAGATGCGCGTGCTCTCTCTCTCTCTCTCTCTCTCTCTCTCTCTCTCTCCCTCTCTCTCTCTCTCTCTCTCTCCCTCTCTCTCCCTCTTTCTCTCTCTCCATTTCTCTCTTCCTCTGTCACACACATACACACCCCAGAAGATAAAGAAATTATGCTCTTATTTAGATGGCTCAGAGGGAAAGAATCAGGGAGTCGCTCAGATTCTTGCCTGTCTTCCTGGGGTCAGGAAAGGTGTCCCTTGGCAAAATTTATGCTGCCTCTGTTTATTCCAAATGGCAAGTGAGAGGAATTACAAGCACAGCATCTGCTTTGGGGAAGGGTGTGTCAGTGAAAGGACCACCTTCACATTTACAAAGCAGTTTTCTATTTTACATGGCATTTTCTTACTGATGATAATGTGTAACATTTTTGTTTGTTTGTTTAGGGGTCACACCCAGCAGGGCTCGGGCGTTAACCCTGACTTTCCACTCAGGAATTATTCCTGTGATGCTTAAGGAACTATGTAGGATGCAGGTCAACCACATGCAATGTCCTCTATATTGTACTATCGCTCCAGTGACCTCATGTGTAATTTTCATAAGGACCAGAAAGCAAAGGCAGGTAGTGTTGCAACCCACAGGGTTTATTTGGTCTCCCCAGGGCAGCCCAGTTGTTTTGGCAGAGCTGCCACTAGGCCACCTTTCACCCCTGTCTTCCAGAACTATCCCTGCTCCCCATTCCTCAGGACTCACATTTATTGCAGCCCTATTACCACCAAAGGGACAGGATAAGTGCAGAGTTCCCTGCTGAGTTCGAAGGATTCCACTCAGAATAGGAAACAGAGCCCCAGAAAGGAGGGAGAAGGTCTGATGGTATCTGATAATATCCTGAAGGCATCTCATAGTTCTTGCTGGCTCCTAGGAGGCAGGAGCTGAACTGGCTGGTTCTTGACACTGGTGCTCCCATTTTAACAATAGTCCAGCCCCTAATCCCACTCCTCAGGAGCAAAGGTGAAGCCACACATGCCAATGGGTGGGCTCTAGCCACTTAGGAAGCCAGCTTTATGGAAGTCCTGGCTCTGAGCCTACTTCTGCTCCCCCATCTCCCCGATCCTGAGGTTAGCAGAGTGACATCCTGGCATAACTCATCTTCTCTGGACTATGTTCTGCCTTGTCCTTGTGCATGGGGCGGGGGGGGGGGGAGGGGCGGGGAGAGTGACTTTAGGCACAAAGAACTTGTCAGATGCAGAATCTGGTCAGATCTGGTCCCTGCAGTGCAGGATCTGGTCCAACTTCTCTGTCCTGTCTCACTCCCCTGTTCCTGTCCCCTGCCTGTCACACTGAGCCTGGGCTGACTCATTATGGGATATCACTTTGGGCAAAAATCCTACAGAGATGGCATGAGAAAACCAGAAAAGTAGGGCCTGGAGGTCAAAGCTAAGCTGGTGACAGGGACAGGCAAAGGCCTGGGGTGAGGCTGGAGAGGACTCAGTCCCAGGGGCCAGGCCATGTATGTTAGGGGAATCTGAGAGAAATGCATGAACCACCTAATCTGGCCCTCTGGGCTGGGGGATGGCAAATTCCCCTCTTTCCTAAGCCCACTTTTCTCCCATGACTAAATTGTGTTTAAAAGGATTTTATTTGAAGCACTGTAATTTACAATACTGTTCATGATGGTAATTTGTGCCTGCAACATCCCAAACCCACACCCTTCCCCAGAGTGTCTATTGCCCTCAATATGGTCTCAGTGTCCCCCTCCTCAATTCCCTTTCCCCAATCTGTGTTAAGCTTATTTCTGCAAACCAGGTTTTAGGTTCTGTGGCCTTTGAGCATTTGGTTTTTCCTTAATGCAGTTCTTTATACTCCCCCTCCCCCCCCTTTTTTTTTTGGTTTTTGGGTCACACTCCTGACTCTATGCTCAGAAATCACTCCTGGAAGGCTCTGGGGACCATATGGGATGCCGGGATTCAAACCACAGTTCTTCTGCATACAAGGCAAATGCCCTACCACCATGCTGTCTCTCTGGCCCCTATATCCTTCTTTTTAAATATTATTTTATTTTATTAAAACATTGTGATTTACAAAGTCCTTCATATTTGGTTTTCAGACATACAGTGAATCAGCTAGCTAATCCCACCACCAGATTCCATCTCCCTCCACCAATATTTATATCCTTCTTAATTGAGAAATCATAGACATACAGTGAATCAGCTAATCCCACCACCAGATTCCATCTCCCTCCACCAATATTTATATCCTTCTTAATTGAGAAATCATTTTTGTATCTGCTCTACTCTTTCTCACAAACCTAACTAGCATGTTATTCTCTAACTTTAGCTCTATGAAAGCACCTTCACTGATGTGACAAAGACATTTTCTCAGCCATCTGTAGTGCCAATGCCAGTGAAAGCTTAGCCAGTGGTGGGAAAGGGAGATCCCACTGCCCCTTAACCCCAGGAACCTGGGGATCTCTCAGGTCTAGTTGTATAGGGATCTGTCCTGCCTCCAGGGCTGTTTTAGGGCTAGAAGTTCTAACCCAGAATCTCTGTTTCCATTCTATGATTGAGCTTTTCCCAGATCTGGACAGAAACTTGGTCCCAGCTCCGTGCCCTTCCAAGCCACAGAATGCTGTGGTAACCAATGTCCTTGTTGGTGTCTATTCTGCTGGGCTCTGTGTAGGCTTTCTAGGACTCTGTCACTCAGATGAACCAGAGGCCAGTCATGCCTCTGTCCTGTGGTCAGTAGCAGTCACTCAGGGCTATGTAGATGACAAGAGATATGCCCATAGCTTCTTTGCTGCAAAGTTTCGACTTAACTCAGTATTGGAGACCCTGAGTTCTATCCTTGTACCATAGGATTCCTTTTTCTTTTTTAATTGCATGTGGGGCTAGTGACCATCAGATGAGTATATGTGGGACCTGAAAATCAATCCCTGACACTGCAGAGAGGAAAAGGAAGTTCAGCTGTAATGTTTTGGGACCAGGATTTAGATATAACTTAATAGCCTTGCATGTGGGTGGACTTGGGTTTTATTTGTCATGATACCCTTTTTTGTCATGATATAACTACCACACATGCAATATATAAAAAACCCAACAAACAAAAAAGAAAGGTTCTAATGGATATCCCTAATGGATACCCTGCTGGCCAATGCTCCTGCCTCCATGGTCCAGGGATTGCTTTATGCAATCCTCTCTGTAGATCCTCTCTGTAGTCCCCTGGATGCTGAGCCATCCTCTGGAAGAAATAATAGACCCCTAGAGAGAGGCAGTGTGCACTCATCAACTTAAAGACAGCCAGCAGTTGGAGGATGAGGCTATTGTCCTTCCTTGCTGATTTAAGCATCTATAGAGGCACTCAGGATTTTTAAACATAATTTTAATTGAATTAACATGAGATACACAGTTACAAAGTTGTTCATGATTGCGTTTCAGTCATACTAACACCTATCCCTTCACCAGTGCACATTTCCTGCTATCAGTGTCCTCGTTTCCTTCCTGAGCCACCCCCACACCAGCCTGCCTCCATGGCATATGCGTTTCTTCTTCTTCTCTCTTTCTTTGTCTCTTTTTTCTCTCTCCTCCCCAATCCCTTTTACTTTTAGACACTGGTTTGCAATGTTGTTACTAAAGTGTATCATGATATATTACTTCACTTGCTTTCAGCACCCAATTTTTGTCCAGAATGATCATTCCCCACTATTATTGTCATAATGGTCCCTTCCCTAACTGCACTCCCCATTGTTTGTGGCAAGCTTCCTATCATGGACCGTTCCTCTTGGCCTTTATCTCTGTTGTCTTTAAGTATTATTATCATACTATTTTTTATATTCTACAAATAAGTTTGCTCATTCTCTGTCCCTCTTACTCATTTCATTCAGTATAATACTCTCCATTCACTTTCATGTGTAAACATATTTCATAACTTCATTTTTACATTTAGCTGCATGGTATTCCATTGTGTAGGTATACTATAGTTTCTTTAGCTATTTGTCTATTATCAGGCACTTGAGTGGTTTCAAGATTCTGACTAATGGAAATAGTGCTGCAATAGATTTGGTAATGCAGATGCCTATGTAGTCACCATTTTTAACCCCCAGTTTGCACCCACAGCTTCTTGCTGCTCCAGGTCTATGTCCAAGTTGCCCAACTGCAGAGCCCCATTTCCAGGCTCCCTCCACTCCTCCGCAAGTGCATATTTATTGTCGAAGTGCTGTGAGCCCCACATCCTGTCATGAAGAACCCCTGGAGAACCCCCTGTTGCTTCCAAAGCTCTCTGCATGTCTAGTCCCTGTGCTTGGGCTCTGTATCTTATAAAGGGGTCAGAGGACTGGAACATGTGTTCTACATGCAAGAACTCTGGTTTCCCTCCTTAACCCTACATGATCATCAGGAGTGACTCCCTGAATACTATCAAGTGCTCCCAGACTCAGCTTTGAACTATCCCTAGGCAGATCCCAGCCTCTTTCACATTTCTTCCCCCAACCCCTTATTCTGAGCTCAGGGATGGGACTGATCAAATCTGGTCTTGTGTGGGCAGCTATCAGAAAGCAGAATGGCCAAGGTTCTTGGCAGTCTTAGTAATAGGGCTTGGGGGATGAGCAGGCCAGAAGATGAGACCAGATACTTGGCAAGAAGAAAGAGAAGAACTGGTCAGGTTCAGGCCCTGCTTTGGATGGCTGAATGCCACAGCAGGTAGGGAGCTGTAAGAAGTCAACATGGTTTTCCATGTTGAACTTCTGTTCTTTGCTTCCATTCAATGCCAGTCTGCCTTACCCTTTTTGACAAGAGAACTTTGACTGGGTCTGTGCCAGCCATAACCCTGCCTTGCTTTTCTCTGCAGTGCAGAAGCTAAGCCACCCCCACTCTGTCCTAGTCTTCACAGGAGAGAAAAACAAACTCACCCCCAGATTACAGTACCAACCTTGTCCCTTCCCATCCCTCAGTTTTGTTCATGATAGAGGTGAGAAGAAGGCAGACTATTGTGCCCATTTTTCAAAGGCACTGGCACCCCTGTAAGACTCAGTTGGCATGGTGACTGAGTCAGGAGGCCACTCTCCAAATGGCCAACTGAATTAAAACAATCTGAAATTTCAGTTAAATGTTACATTCCCATAATGGTGAGGACAGCTAATTGGGCAATTAATTGTTTGAAGCCTTTTATTTCTGCTTTCTCGTTCTACTTGGTGTGTGGGTGGACATGTGCTTGTGCGCACGCACACACAAAAAGACCAGGTAAATCACACTCACACAAATACATACAACCACTGGGGACACTAATCAAATTCCTAATCCCATGAGGGTTGAAGCCATGAATTAGGTAGAGCTCAGTTGTGGCCCCATCCCCCCATCCTTCCTGTGTAACTTGATCTTACTAGCAAGACCCATTCCTGGGAGGGGCCTTGCTACGTGTAACTTTACCTGTTAAACCTCCCATTTCTGGGAGGGGTCTTGGAAGGTTATAAAAGGTTTTGCCTAAGGGGCAAAAGGGAATTAAGGACTTTGCCAGCATAGAGAGGTAACGGGAGGAGACATGGATGGAAAAGGCTAAGACGCAGGGCAAGCTAAGGATAGCATGCGTAAATGGTTAAGATAGACCACACATGTGGTGGATAGGGCGTGAATAAAGCTGATACTTCCTGAAGCCTGCTTGCAAGTGAGATTTCTACCCTTGTCCTCCTGAACCCAGATACCCGCCGGCTGAAGGGGGTTGCAAAGCCACGTGTCCTGGGATGGCAGAGAAAGGTTCCTCCATCACCGTCCACCTCCATCCAAGCCCATCCTAAGGGCTGTCTTACTACACAGTCTCAATGATTAGCCTTCTTTCAGCAGCATCTTCACGTCCCAAGCCCCAATAGCATCTACTACTAGAGGCTCCCTTATCCTCCCTAAAACTGAGGATATTAATGGGATCTGATGCCTTCCAGTGCCTTGTGGACAGATTTCCTCTCACACCCTTCGCCCAGAGGTGGCGTTTCCCTATGGAAGGGACCTTAACTCAGTTTTTCATGCTTTATAAAATTCTGAAGTCCCTGGTCCAGCGTGCCCTGTAGAGCCATCTGCTCTAAACATTAATCTCAGAGAATATCCAAAATGCTGCCATTTGAGGGAGGAATTGCTTGGCTTGTGTGTAGATGCACTGTTCGCTCTGATTAATCCTGGCTCTGGTGGCAGCCCCGTTTACTGCCTGAACAGGAATCCGGCAATTTGAGCTCACTGCTTTGATAGACTCGTTTTCCAAAATTTTATTTTATTTTTTTGCTTCCAACATGGTTCAAAAACCCTGATGCAGTAAGCAATTCCGTTTTGCTGAGTGCCAGCATGAAGCTGATTATAGAAAGAATGTTTTTCTTGCCCTACCCTAGGACAGTCTCCCCCTCCAAAGCAAACAGGCAGGGCAGGCAAACTCATTTTGATTATTGTTTCTTTTTTAAACCAAATTGCTGATCTGAATAAAGTGGAAGTCAGTGTGCTCAGATGGTATTTTAGCCCAGCACTGCAGACTTTTTGATTTTGCTGTTTAATTGAGCTGAAATCCAAAGAGGCAGAACTCAAAACCCAGCGTGGGTTTGGGTCAGGTGAAATGAAAACCTGATTTCCATCCCAGATGAGAGGCCTCACCCCAACCTTCCCTTGGCTGATTGCGAGCCTTTTGGGTTCCAAATCTTGCCATTTCTTCTGCTTTCCTGACAACTGTTTAATCATGTTTTATTCAGATAAATTACAGTCAAATTCTCTTGTTTCCCACATTTCAAATAAGATAACATACAGGGAAATCAAGTTCTGGAAACAAATAATTGAGTTCTAAGACTGCCATCCAGAGTGAAATTATAAAGTGTGTTGAAAATTTAAAGTTTGGATCTAGACCAGTAGATGAAGAAACATTTCTCCCTGAGCCAACATTTCCAAATAAACATGCCCTCCACCCAGGGTTCAGTCATCAATAAAATGAAAAATCTCATTTTAACTGCACGACGGAAACACGTTGAAGAAGAAACAAATATTTGCTGAGTACTTTTCACATATATTGTTGAATCATATCTTGACAACAGCCCTATTGCATGGGTTCCATTAACTCCATCTTGTGGACAGGGAAATTGAGGCAAGAGAGGGGAAATAATGACCCACGATTTTCAGGATGATAAGTTGCTGGGTTCTTCTTACTCTTCTATAGTCACATTTTACATCCAAAACAATCTATCTACCACAACCCCAATGGCCCAACAGCTGCCAGCCCAGCTGGTCTTTGGTAGCTCCGGGTCCATCAGCTGTAGCTGATACCTCTCAGGACAGAGCCTGTCCCCAGGGCAGAAGACGTGTTTGGCTTTTCATTGGAGGGGGAAGGGACTGTCTTAGTCTCATAGTGCCTGGTCTGTCCCTTCCAGAGTGCCTCAGAAGCCTTTAAAAACCTCTGAACTTGGAGAAAAAAGAGTAAGCATTTTGCTTCCTTCCTTCCTTCCTTCCTTCCTTCCTTCCTTCCTTCCTTCCTTCCTTCCTTCCTTCCTTCCTTCCTTTTCGTTTCTTCCTTCATTTCTTCCTTTTCTTCTTTTTCTTTCTTTCTTTCTTTCTTTTTTTCTTCCTTCCTTCCTTCCTTCTTTCTTCCTTCCTTCTTCCTTCCTTCCTTCCTTCCTTCCTTCCTTCCTTCTTTCTTTCTTTCTTTCTTTCTTTCTTTTCCTTTCTTTCTTTCTTCCTCCCTTCCTTCTTTTCTTTTTTCTTGTTTATTCCTTCCTTATTGTTTCTTTGGTTGTTTTCATTCTTTCCTTCCTTTTCTCTTTCTTCCATCCAGTCTTCCTTTTTCTCTCTTCTATCTTGCTTTCTCTAATTTTTTCAAGAGGACAAATATCTCTTGAGTTTCATAATATCAGTACATATAAGATGGAGAAGCAAAAACCAATTCAATATGCAGGAGTACAGAGCAGGTGAAAAGGAGTCATCTTGCCCTACAGAAATCTTCATTGACAAGATGTTGGGAATATACTGTCTTGCTCACTTTTCCCAGCATAATTAAAACCTAATGACAAACAAGCAGATCAGCATTTAATGGAGTTTTCTTTTCTTGGAACATTGCTGCATAAACTAATTATTTTTACTGCGAAAATATAGCTCTCCATCTTCATTCTCAACACTGCATGGTATGTCACCATGAACTTCCTCCTCTATGCCACGAATTTCTGACTTTATAGATCTTTTTTTGCTTATTATAAACAGCAATAGGACAGCAATCCCTGAACATCCAGCACTTTTGTTTGTTGAGAGCTCTGCTTTGATTTTTTCCTTAAGCATGAATTCCCACCAGTAGCAAGTTAATCAAAGATCTCAGGCCTTTTACTTTTTCTTTCATTGCTATAAAAAGTGGGTGAACAGCCAAATGGACAAAAACAGCTGTCTCACAACAGCCAGAGGGAATTTTCTTTTAGAACATTCTTTAGAAGAGGCTTTCTTCTAGGCTGGGCATTTCATCTATCCTTTGCCATCCCTATATCAGTTGCTTCCATACTTCATTTTAGTTTTCGCATTATACCAGAAGTATAGCTTTGACAAAACTCTTCTATGACTCCTGTTCCCTCCACACCAGTCCTGCTGTCTTCTTCAAACTCTACAGTCTGGAGTGATCCAAGATTCTTCACTGTAATAAGTGCTGTGAGTACAAGATAAAGGAGAATCTTACTGAATTGTGGAAGCTGGGGTGGTGTGTGTGTGTGTGTGTGTGTGTGTGTGTGTGTGTGTGTGTGTGTGTGTGTGTGTGTGTTTCTAGATTAAACCAAAATAATATTAAGACAAAAGCTTCTGGGCTATATGTGAATTTCAGGAAAACAACCAATTAGTTCAGTACAGATATGTCCCAGATTGTGTACAGGGCATGCCTTCCTTCCATATCTGAAGTCCTCACTGAGTTTGACTGGCAGACCTGCCTTGACTCCTTTCACCTCAGGTATTCTCAGAATTCTCCCCACCTGCCATTTTTCCCACCAGAGTAGCTGTTTCTGGGGATTTTAGAAGGCTTTACTAGTCAAGTCAAACATCCTCTGCTCCATCCCTTGCCCATCTCTTCTTGGACTTTATTAGCATGAAACTGTAGTCTTTCCTTGACTGACTGCTGCTGGATATTTACTCTAGGAAGTAAAGGGGAAACCAGTTTGAACTTTGTGGTCCTTTCATAAGAAATTCTAGAAGAGTGAGCTAGTGGTTCAAATTTACTCTTGCTCTAGAACTCAGTTCTGTTCACTAGAACTATGGGGCAAGATACCAAGGTAAATCCAATTCCTAGACCCCCCTACACACAATAGAGAGAGAGAGAGAGAGAGAGAGAGAGAGAGAGAGAGAGAGAGAGAGAGAGAGAGAGAGAGAGAAATTCCTTGGAAACCTTCCTTTTTTCATCTTCCATTTTGTTTAATCCTCCATTCACTCTGAAATCTTTCCTCACTCAAAAGGTTAGTATGGGGACTAGAGAGATAATACACCAGTTAAGACAATTGCCTTGGTTTCAGCTGACCCAGTTTTGATCCCTGGCACCCCATATTTATCCCCTGAGTCCTGCCAGGAGTAATCTCTGAATGCAGAGTCAATGGTAAGCCTGAAAACAGTTTTATGTGGATCCCCAAAAATCAAACAAGAAATAAAAACAGGCATATATGCTCTCTACCTCCAGCCATCTTTACCTTTCTTTTTTTCTTCTCTCCTCTCTTCTTTCTGGCTTCTTTCCTCAGTCAGCTTTCTGCCTCCCCAGGGACCAAATTCTTCCCATCACCCTTTTCGCTCTAGTGCTGTTCCCTCCACCTAATCTAGTGAGTGTGCCTGTCAGGTAAACCATGATCTGGTGTGTTTCCTGAACAGCAGTTTATTCCCCTATGAGATGTCTAACTTGTCATGAGGAATGGAGATGAGCAAGGCACTGAGGCCACAAGGGACTCCACTCAGCAAATATGTCTCAAGATACCTGGTGCCCCCTGCCAAGAGGAGGCAAACTGAGAAGTTAGTTGTTTGTTTGACAACCCTGCTGGCAAAGCCTGATGGGAATCCACTGGAGAACCAGAAATGGAAGACTATGGAAAACGGTCCAATGCCACTGTCATTAGAAACCATTGATGAGTCAGTTGTGTCTGAGAAGTGAGGATTGTGTCCTTGATTTAGATAACACAGGAACCATATATTTTTTAAGACTCTCCTCTCCTTTATTTTTGGTAAACAACTGCATGGTAAACTTAGATGACTTCTACCCCCCCCCTGGAGTTTTACCTGGGAGTGGCCTTTTTAATTGTTTATTTAGAAGAGGGCAGGTTTGGCACTTTTATACTGATGTCACCAATGTTAATATTTCTTGGGATCTCAGGAAGATTCATATTCTTTACAGCTGATACAGCATGGGCTGGAGCTCCTGCTAAGCCAGCCTCAGATTTCTCCAGTTTGTTTTGTGCATCAATTTGTGTGACAATTTTATTCATGTTGGTCTCCAAAACCATTCCTCCCATCACCATTTCTGCAAGGATATTGTGAACCTTATCTACATGGAAAATTAAATCCAATTCACAAACATTTTCAAAACACTTGTCCAGGGTTTCCACAAATACTTGAATTAAGTCTAAAATGCCAAGTTCACTTTCTGAAGAATCCACACAGAAGACAAAAATATAATGTTGCATAATGTCTATAAATTAGTTTGTTGTCAGATCCTCCAATTAATAATCCTCCTTCAAGGAAATTACAAACATTTTCATCTCTCTTAGATACCAAGTGGAATGTCTCCCTGATGATTTGCTGTTGTGTATCTTCACTCTCTATTTGTGGCCAGCTTTCTTCCCTGGTTTGGACCTCCTGACTTTTGTCTCTGTAGTATTTGGGTATTACCACACTATCTCTTTTTTGTTCTGCTTTGCTTTTGGACCCCACCCAGGGACCCTGAGGGGTCAATTCTCTGGCTCTGCACTCAGGAATCACTCCTGGCTGGTTCTAGAACCATGTGGGTGCTGGGGATCAAAACAGGCTGGCCATGTGCAAGGCAATACCCTCCCCACTGTGCTGCCACTCAGGCTCCTCTTCTCTTTCTTACATCCCATTCATGAGTGAGATTATTCTTTATTCCTTTTCCTCTGGCTCATTTCACTCAGCATAATTGTGTCTCTGCCTATCCAGGTGTAAGCAAATTTCATGACTTCATTTTTCCCAACAGCTGCATAGTATTCCATTGTGTAGATGTACCAGTTTTTTTTAGTCGCTCGTCTGTTGTCAAGCACCAAGGTTGCTTGATTCTGGCTATTGTAAACAGTGCTGCAATGAACAACGAGTGCAACAGGCATCTTGGCTTTGTGCTTTTGTGTTCCTGGGGTATATTTCCTAGGAGTGGTTTTGCTGGGTCATATGGAATCTCAATTTCTAGCTTTTTGAGGAACATCCATATTTTCTAAAAAGGCTGGACCACTGCTGCATTCCTCCAGCAATGAAAGAGTCCCTTTTTCCCTACATTCACAACAGCACTGGTTGTTCTTGTTCTCTGTGATGTATGCCAATCTCTGTGGTGTGAGGTGATATCTCATTGTTCTTTTGATTTGCATCTCCCTGATTAGTGATGAGGAACATTTTTTCCATGCCTTTTGGCTATCTGTATTTCTTTGAGAAAATGTCTGTCATATCTTCTCCCCATTTTTGGATGAGGTTAGATGTTTTTTTTTTTCTCTTGTAAACAATCTGCTTTGTATATCTTAGATACTTTATCTGATAGTTATTAGGTGAAAAGTTTCTCCCGTTCCATGGATAGACTTTGTTTCCTAGTCATTATTTTCTTTGAAATAGACGTTTCTGAGTTTAATGTAATTCCATTTGTTTGTCTTTGCTTCCACTTGCTTGGCCAGTGTTGTTTCATTCTTGAAGATGCCTTTAGCTTCAATGTTATGAAGTGCTCTGACCATGTTTTCTTCTATGTACCTTATGGTTTTAGGTCTGATATCAAGGTCTTTAATCCGTTTTGACTTTACATTTGGTTTTGTATGGTGTTAAGATGTCTTAGTTCATTTTTTTGCATGGTGTTGACCAGTTTTCCAACCACCACTTGTTGAAGAGGCTTTCCTTGTTCCATTTGTGTTTCTTGCTCCTTTATCAAAAAAAAAAAAAAAAAGTTCATAAGCCTGTGGGTCCAGCTCTAAATATTCAAGTCTATTCCACTCATGTAGGGCTGGTAAAACTTGGAGAGCCGCGGCTTGCCGTGGTTGTTGAAGATGAGGATGGCTTTGATCATGGTTGGACTGGGCGGTGCGCGGCGGGCCTGCCTCCTCGCTCTCTCCAGCCCGGCTGCCCTTCCGCCGCCAGGAACCATATTTTTTAATAATATTTTATTTAGACACCTTGGTTAAAAACATGATTGTGGTTGGGTTTCAGTCATATAAGAGGACATCCCCCATCACCAATGTCCCAAATATCCCTCCTCCCCACCCCATCCCTGCCTGTACTCTAGACAGGCTTTCTATTTCTCTCATACATTCTCATTGTTGGGATAGTTTGCAATGTAATTATTTCTCTAACTAAAATCATCACTTTTTGTGGTGAGGTTCATGAAGTGGGCTGTAACTTCCAGCCCTCCTGTCTTTTGTCTTTGAAAATTATTGCAAGAATGTCTTTCAATTTTCTTAAAACCCATAGATGAGTGAGACCATTCAGTGTCTTTCTCTCTCTGACTTACTTCACTCAGCATAATAGATTCCATGTACATCCATGTACAGGAAAATTTCATGACTTCATCTCTCCTGATGGCTTCTAAGGAACCATATCTTAAGAGCTGAGTGAAAACAGTGGCCCACCCCCCTACCTCACACATTTGATTAGGTGGGGACTTGTGCAGGCAAGGAAACAAGAATCATCCTGTCATCACCAAACTTTTCAAGAAACTAGACCTCTTCCTCCAACTGGGTTCCCCTTTCTTCCAGATGGGCCCCATACTCATTGGAGCTATCTTCTCTGTTACTTTTCTTATGGAAATTGTACTACATTTGAGGGTGCTTAGGACTTATTCATGACTCTGCTCAGAGGTCACTCATGTAGGTGCTCAGGGAACCATATTTGGTGCTGGGGATTGAACCAGGGTTGGCTATGTGGAAGAAGCAAGTGCTTTGACCACTGACTATTTCTTCACTTCTGGGTTGCAGTCTTGTCAGGAATAATTTGGATTTAGAGCTTGGAGTAATTACCTGACCAAATCCTTCTTTTGGAGGAAGATGTCCAGAAAAGAATGTTGACAAGGAGGTTGACTTGCCCAAAGTCATGCAGGTTGTCAGCTGCCAAGGAACGTGTAGAACCAATGTAAAAAAAAATCTGACTAAGAGACATGTGGGTCCAGTTGGGTCTACAGCTTTTTCAGAAGCCAAACAGAGGCAGATATCCTTCAAGCAGATGCTTCTGGGGACTTTAGAAGGCTTTATTAGTTAAGTCAGACATCTCTACTCCATTCCTTGCCCATCTCTGCTTGAACTTTATTGACATGAAATTGTGGTTTTTCTTTGGCTGACTGCTGGAAGTGAAGAGAAAAAGTGAAAGTGAAGGTTAAAGGAAAGAAACCAAGAGGGAAAATAATTAGTCTCCTGGAAATGGCCCTGGTTGAGATCAGTGCTCTTACAGGAGAGAACTGGGGACCTCATTATACCTTTGACTAGTTTCGATCCTTTCTTCTTCTGTTTTTATTTTGTTTGGGGGCCATCCCCAGTGGCTCTCAGGGGTTATTCTTGGCTCTATTATCAGAAATTACTTCTAGGGGCTGGAGCAATAGCACAGGGATAGTACGTTTGCCTTGCACACAGCCTACCTGGGACAGATCCAGGTTCAATTCCTGGCAACCCATATGGTCCCCCGAGCCTGCCAGGGGTGATTTCTGAGCACAGAGTCAGGAGTAACCTCTGAGCGAGTGCAGCTGAGTGTGACCCAAAAAACAAAACAAAACAAAAAAATTACTTGTAGCAGACTTCAGGGTCCATATGAGATGCCAGGGATTGAACCCAGGAAAGTCACATGCAAGGCAAATGCCCTACTTACTGTATATCTCTGGCCTTGAGTCTTTCTTTTGTTTGCCTGTCCCTGTGCACTTTATAATATCCATGTAAGTTGTTTGTTTATTAGATTTTTTTTAACTTTATTTGGCCACAGTCAGCAGTGCTCATCTTATTCCTGGAAAGTTTAGAAACCACATGTGGTGCCAGGGATCAAACCCAGGTCTGCTGATGCAAAGGAAGCATCCTACCCATTGTACTATATCTCTCCAGTCCCATTTTTTCAATTTTATTGTTTATCTTAAATTAATTATAGCTATTCTTTTTTATAGTTCAGGTAACAATCTAGATAAATATTAGATAATGCTGTGCAAATATTTTCCAACCTGTGGTTTACTGTTTGGTTTTCTTTAACTGTGATTTTTCAAATACACTGTCTCTTTTGATGAAGTCTAACTAAATCAATGCTTTATAATTCCTGCTTTTTATAATTTTTTATAATTCCTAATTAAAAAATAAAACTCAAGATTACCAAAATTTTTTCTATTTATTTTTTATTTCATAAGCCTATTTTGGGGGCATTGGTTTTTAGATTTAAGAATCTATGACTTAAGAGTTTATACTTAAAACTCTAGCACTATTTCCTGTTAATTTTATGTGGTAAGTAGTGTTACCTTCAAAATGACTCCAATCTAATAGAGAAAAATATCCATCAACCCCACAATGGAACTGACTACTTTCTTCAAAAGTGCCCCAGTCATCAGGAACAAGAAAGGGTGGAAACAATATCACCTAATAGAGGACAAGTGAATGCAATTGGAGGCCCACACTTGTGGAACAACTGATGATGCACAATTAGTTCTTAAATTTAATTTCTGGTAATTGATGTCCTTCACAATGGTCATAGCAACCAGGCTGTGACCTGGTTATCATGGCTTGATTGTCGCTCTCTGGGTTTGGAGGGTGTCATTTGCATTCAAAGATAGCTGGGCCTTGGAGGGTCTTTTTAGCAACTTTTCACAAGTCAAAATTAAAAATTAAAAACTAAAACAAATATAGCCATGTGTACAAGAGAAAAAGCCAATCTTTGGTCTCCTGTCATGGAGAGGTTACTCTGCCACCAACAATTGCCTCACCAGTCTCTCAAGGGGGAAGGAGTCCTACCACTCTACATGTACTTCTTTGTACTGTGGTTCTGCTTTCACATTTCCAAAGGTCCAAGTGCATGTAACCGAGGCTGACAACAGTGCTTTTGAGATTAGCTGCAGGATCCAAGGGTAAAGTAGTATATAGAATGGCTTCCCTGGGGCAGACAGCCAGTCACTAGCATCTTGATGAACTGGGCGGTTGCTCACTTTTATGGCAGCCATTAGCTAATATTCCAAGCAGGCATGACAGTGAGAGACTGCATTTGCCTGTGAGGCCTGAGTTGAACTTGAACAAATAACACTCACCAGTACCAGGACAGTGCTAGCCACATACAAGCCTGCTCCTGGGGCATTATTATATGCAGCCTCCTCCACCTTCCCGGAATGAGCTAACTCCTATCAAAGAGGAAGAGGCTGGGATTCTCTGTCTCCAAGTAATTTTTCCAAGGTGCTACTTGGTTGTGCCTGGTCACAGATTAGGGCAGTGTGGTTCCTGCATCCAAGACCCCAGCTCATTGCTGCCACTTTTCCCAGCTGAATGTATGTGTTTGTGCCTTGGCCTGGGAAGGAAGGCAGGGCTGGAGCCGTTACCAAAATCATCTCTAGCACTAAGGAAGCAATATAAAAAGCTGGGGGCTGGAGAGATAGCACGAAGGTAAGGCGTTTGCCTTGCATGAAGAAGGATGGTGGTTCAAATCCTGGCATCCCATATGATCCCCCGAGCCTGCCAGGAGCGATTTCTGAGCGTAGAGCCAGGAGGAACCCCTGAGCACTGCCAGGTGTAACCCCCCAAATAAATAAATATATAAACAAACAAGCAAAGCTGAGTCTGGTTTTCTAGGAGTGCCTCCATGTCTTAGATCCAACACCCACCACTCTTCTAAATGGCATGCAAAATGTCTGCCTCACAGTGGGCAAACGAGGCTTAGGAGGTCAGTATTTTTACCAAGATCATGGAATTTGAGTAACAGATAAAGATGAATTTAGCTGGGAGGTCTCTCAGATCAGTTATTTGATTGGTGTGGCCACATTAGTCTCACCTTAGGTCAAAAACTAAATTCTCTCTCTCTTTCTCTCATGCAAACTAAATTTTTAATACCCATAATACATATCTCAAGTTTGGCATTTTTGCAGCACTGAGTTTTAACCGGTGCATGTTTAAATACATTTAATCCATTATATTTCAAGGTAATTAATCTCCACAGGGTGAGAGAGTGCTCAAGTTCCCCAGTACATCATAATACACAGAATCAGCAAAGGAAATGATTTGCACGCTCTGCAGTAGGCTGAGAAGAATTCACTTAAAGACTTTTTAGAGCTGACTCCCTGGTGTTAACGAGCTACAATGCTGCAGCTGGAAAGAATCCAGGCACCGCCTAGCGGCCGAAAGTATTTATGCAGGAGCGACTGAGGCCCTATAATAATAAATATACTGTTGGTTTCCCCTCGGATTTTAGAGGTTACCCTGCAAAGATGTGTTTAGCGTGTGTGTAAGTTGAGTATATATCACATATTGAACCCTAGTGAGCTTTTAAATTAACATTTCTGTTCTATCTTCTTGATGCAAGAAAAGGAACTTTTTGTTGTTGTTGTTTTGTTTTGGGGTCATACCCAGAGGTGCTCAGGGGTTACTCCTGGCTCTCTGCTCAGAAATCGCTCCTGGCAGGCACGGGGGACCATATGGGACGCCGGAATTCGAACCACCATCCGACCTATTTCGGCTGCGTGCAAGGCAAACGCCCTACCGCTGTGCTATCTCTCCGGCCCAAGGAAAAGGAATATATATTTTTACACAGGTTTCACGTGCCAATGACACATTGACTTAGTTCAGGGGTCTCAAACTCGCGGCCCGCGGGCCATTTGCGGCCTCCTTACAACATTTTGTGGCCCGCGGCCGGCCTTCAAATATCACAGTATTCGCGATTATTAGCTTACCTAATAATCGCAATAAAATCGCATTAGTAAGAAAAAAAAATTGCATTAAACATTAGCATACCCCGAGCAGTTCCGTTCGGGATATGCAAATGTTTAATGCGACTTTTTGTGAATTTTTTCTTACTAATGCGATTTTTATTGCGAATATACGGTAAGCAAATAATCGCGAATACTTTGCGCCTAGTGCAGACGTCATTTTCGCTGCTCCTGCCCGCTATCCCTTGCATTATCGGAGGCCTAAGAGAGAGAAGGAAGAGAAGTTTATTACAGAATTAGATTTTGTCATACCTTCATCATGACTTCATCAAAGCCTGCAGTGAAGAGAAAGATTGATGACGAGCACAGACAATTTCAGGAAAAGTGGGAGATGCAGTATTTCTTTGTTGAGCACAGGGACATCCCCACATGTCTTATTTGCTCAGAGAAAGTTGCAGTGCACAAGGAATACAACTTGAAACGCCGTTATTCAACTAAACATGCTGAGGAATGTGCAAAATATCAAGAAAATGAGAGAGCCAAGCGGGTTGCCAGTCTTAAAGCATGTCTAATGAGGCAACAAGATTTCTTCAAGAAAGCAACCAAAGAGAATGTTGCATCAGTTGAAGCTAGTTACATGGTTAGTGAGATGATTGCTAAATCAGAGAAACCATTCACAGAAGGAGAGTTTGTTAAAAAAAAATGCATGTTACAGGCTGCAAGTATTATCTGTCCGGAAAAGAAAGGTCAGTTTAGCAAAATCAGCCTTTCTGCCAATACTGTTGGCAGACATGTCAAGTGACATTTATCATCAACTGTGTGAGAAAGCCAAATGTTTTGATGCATACTCAGTTGCTCTTGACGAGGGCACAGATATAACAGACACTGCACAGCTCACAATTTATGTCCATGGTGTTGATTGCAATTTTGAATTGACAGAGGAGCTGCTCACAATAATTCCAATGCGTGGCCAGACCACTGCTAATGAGATATTTCGGCATCTGTGTGATGCCATTGAGAATGCAGGTTTGCCATGGAAGAGGCTTGTTGGAATAATAACCGATGGAGTGCCATCGATGACAGGGAGGAAAAATGGACTGGTGGCACTTGTTTAAAAAAACTTGAAGAGGAGGGTGTAGAGAAGGCCATTGCTCTTCACTGCATTATCCATCAGCAGGCCCTTTGCAGTAAATGCCTGCAGTGTGACAATGTGATGTCTGTTGTTGTGAAATGCATCAACCAAAAGAGATCCAGGGGCTTAAAGCACAGGAGGTTCTGTGCTTTTTTAGAGAAAATGAAGTCAGACTATGGAGATGTGCTCTATTTCACCGAAGTACGTTGGCTCAGCAGGGGAAATGTCCTGAAAAGATTTTTTGATTTGAGAGAAAAAGTGAAAGCCTTCATGGAGAAGGATGGGAATGCTGTTTCCGAGTTGAGTGATCACAAATGGCTCATGGACTTAGCTTTTCTTGTTGACATCACACATGAGCTTAATGTACTAAACAAGATGTTACAAGGCCCGGGGCAGCTTATCAGTGCTGCCTATGACAACATGAGAGCATTCTCCACAAAACTTGTGTTATGGAAATCCCAGCTCTCTCAGACAAACCTTTGCCATGCAAGGAACTTGTGGATGCAGGCATACAATTCAGTGGTGAGAAATATGTGGATGCTATTTTTAAGCTAGAGAAGGAATTTGATCACAGATTTGCAGACTTCAAAAAGCACAGAGCCACTTTCCAAATTTTTGTGGACCCCTTTTCCTTTGATGTGCAAGATGCCCCTCCTGTGCTTCAAATGGAGCTCATTGACCTCCAATGCCACTCTGATCTCAAAGCCAAGTTCAGGGAGATTAGTGGAAAAGCAGACATGCATGTGCAATTTTTGAGAGAACTCACCCCACCCCCAGCTTCCCTGAGCTTTCCCAAATGTTCAAGCGTGCCATGTGCCTTTTTGGGAGCACAGGTCTAGACTTAATGATGATCATCTTCAAGCCATACTGAGGGCCTCAACTGCTTCCTCTCTAAAGCCAAATGTGGTTCAGATTTGTGAGAAGAAGCACTGTCATGTCTCTGGCAGCAAGGACTAGGCAAAAGATGCCATGTTCATAAGAACTGTTCGTGATCTTCTCTCAATGTTCTATTCATGTTCATAATGACGTTTGAGGACCTTTTTTTTTTTTGTGAAATCCCTTATGCGGCCCTGCCTCACCCCGACTTTGCCTCCTGTGGCTCCCAGGTAAATTGAGTTTGAGATCCCTGACTTAGTTCATAGATCTGCTGCTATTTTATGAAGATGGATCTTCTATGGAGACACCCATAGCTCTTTTTTTTCAGGTGCTCAAACGGCCACTAGAAATTTGTTTGAGGCCATAGAATGGAATGGAGTTGATGTATTTTCAGTGATTTCCAGCCCATGACATTAGAAGTGGTAATAGCTGTCATCAATGAAAGGCTTATGGTTCTGGTAATGTGTAGACATAATTACATCCCATGTCATAGACAAGCCCACTAATTTATACCTAATATTATATATAAATAAATGCATATATTTTCTTCCCATCCTCTTGTCAGTACTGGGAGATGTATTATCATTATCCCATAGTGCATTCAAGAAAAATGCAAACTAAGAGCTTAAACAACTTGGTCAAGGTCAACAACTTGTCAAGATGCCTGAGCCCACGTTATTGAACTTCACTTTACACCACCTTCTCATTACATGTTACACTGCAGTGATCTTGTGTTAGCAGCAGAACATCAACTAATATTTACAACATGGACCTCAATGCACTGTGCTTAGTACATTTGTGTGTATGTGCACACAGACAAAGCAAGTTGTCTGTACTAGATAATTTAAATGTTTTGTGAATTACATAGTTCACTAAGAATAAAAAGTTGAGTAACAACAACAAAATATTGAGCTGACAGAATGATCTTAGAAGATACTACCTCTGGAGAGGTTAATTCTAGTGATATATATGAGAGAGACTTTCCAACTGGGTTAGATCCAGTCTGGTAGAGGTGATGGCACTTCACTCCAAGGAGAAGGCTTTGTACAGATTCAAGCTAAAGGTACCTAGTTTCTTTCCTAAACAAACCAATCAGGTGACATGGAAAGGGCATGCCACTGATGTGGTCTATGTTCATCACATTCTGCTCCCAACTTTAGATGCAATCAGGATGATGGAGAGACCCTGCAAACTGATTAACCACCTAGCAGAATAGAGTTTCAAATGTGTTTGAACTTTGGAAAAATAAAAGCTATGCTTAATGAGCTCCTTCTTGTGCCATTCCTACCAGAAGGAATGGAGTAAATGCCAAATAAAACTGTGAATAAAGGTATAAATAAAACAATGTAAAATAACTTGAAAAATAATGTTTCTCCAACCACGAAGGTATCATAGTAGAAATCAGCAAAAAACGTTTATAGGAAAATCTGAAAACACTTGAAAACCAAACTGTGTGTGTGTGTGTGTGTGTGTGTTTGTGTGTGTGTTGGTTTTGGGGCCACACCTGGTGATGCTCAAGGGTTACTCTTGACTATGTGATCAGAAATCGTTCCTGGCTTGGGGGACCATATGGGACCCCAGAATATTGAACCGCAGTCCATCTTAGATTAGCTTCTAGGTTAGCGCATACAAGGCAGATGACTTATTGCTTGCTCCACCACTCTGGCCCCCTAAACAATATACATTAAAAAAATCAATGAACCATAGGGAATATAAAGGGATATAAAATATATTGAATGAAATGAAAATGAAACCTATCAAAAATTGTGCCACAGCTAAAGCAGTAATGACAGGAAAATTTATAGAATTATAGGTGTGTATTAAAAAATAAAAGAATGCTTATCAATAATCCAATTTTCCTCTTTAAGAATCAGGAAAAAGAAGAGGAAACAGAAAAGAAGAAATAACCAAGAATAAAGCAGAATCAATACAATTGAAAACAGAAAAATAATAGAGAAAAATTAATGAATTAAAAGCAGAAGTGGAGTGTCATCGAAAAGATCAATAAAATGACAGAATAAAAACCAGAAACATAAATTACTATAACCAGAACTGAACAGGCACTAGAGACTGCAGACACCAAAATTAGTAAAGGTACATCACAAACAACGTCATAAATAGAACCAATTTATTGGAATGGATCAATTTCTTTTTTTTCTCTTTTTATTTCTTTTTATTTTATTTTATTTTTTTATTTTGTAAGAGAATTTCTATCAAAAACACACATTACCACAATCCAACTACTATGAAAGAGCTTTTAATTGTTTAAGGGACTGATTCAGAATCCCACATAATTCTTGTGCAGGGTCTGTACTAATCTTCTCTGTATCGTTCCAATTTTAGTATATGTGCTGCCAAAGCGAGCATACCACTTAATTCTAAATTGTCTCATTTCCCTGTTCTCTGTCCCTGTCTTTCTTGTCTTTGGGGATTTGATGACATGAACAAAGTTCTATAGTTTTGGATATATTGGTTTCAGGGCCACTTCTGGTGGCACTCCTGGCTCAGGACTCAGAAATTACTCCTGGCAGGCTTGAAGAACCATATGGGATGTCAGGGGGCAAACTTGGGTCAGCCACATGCAAGGCAAACACCCTACCTGCTCTGCTATTGCTCCAGCCCATGTTAAATATTTCTTATTGCATGCTTGACTTGGGTCTTTTTGTAAATGGACATGCTTATATTATGGAACCATCTTAAAGCTTATAGTTTCTGAAATTAGAAATTTCAAAGGATTCTTTTTTTTGGGGGGGGGTCCTCACTTGGCAGTGCTTAGGGGCTACTCCTGGCTCTATGTTCATAAATCGCTCCTGGCAGGCTGGGGGGACCATATGGGATGCTGGGATTCAAACCACCAACCTTCTGCATGCAAGGCAAATGTCTTACCTCCATGCTATCTCTCCGGCCCCTTCAAAGGATTCTTAATGAACATGAGAGTTTGGGGAAGGAATATCCCAGCTATTGATGGGTTCTACAAGATCTCACAGAGCTTTTAGCTATATTTGAGGGATAATGATCACTCAAATTAGTAAGTTTATTGTACTTGAATTAGTGTTTATTCTACTTTACCACTCCTTGTCTTTGAATTGATTTTTTTTAACCCCTCCTTTACTGGCTCTGTGCTCAGAGATTACTTCTGGTGGGGTTTAGGGAGCTAGATACAGTGCCAGAAATTGAACCTGAATTAGTCATGTATAAAGCAAGTTCTGTAACCCCTGTACTCTCCAGTCTTAATCGATATTTTTAAGGTCTAAGGAGATTTACATTTGTTATATATATTGTTTGTTTTAGGGTCACACTGGTGATGCTCGGGGGTTACTCCTGACTATGCACTCAGAAGTCGTACTGACTTGGGGGACCATATGGGGCGCCGGGGGAACGAATTGTGGTCCATCCTAGGTTAGCCACATGCAAGGCAAATGCCCTACCACTTGTGCCACCACTCCGGCCCCAACATTGGTTATAGTTTTACCCTTTATTTTTCACTTCTGTTTCCATCCTATGGACTATTTCTATAATTTTACAAAGTTCCATTTTAATTTATCTGTAGTGTATTTAAGTTTTTTTTGTGGTATGATTTTTTTTTTCTTAAATTGTCTATTTGAATTGTGAAGGGTATTGGGTGTTGTATTTTGTGGTTGGTCTTAGATTATGCTATACTTAGCATAAGTTTATCCTATTACAGTTCCAGTTTGAGTGAAGTGCAGAAATTCACCTCTATGTATTTTTACTTTCTTCCACCAATAATATAATTGTCTTAAAATATTTACCCCACATTCACTTAGCACCATATCAATAGTATGATTTTAATTAGCAAATAAAATATAGAAAACTTTAAAGACACAAATAGCTTATTATATTTACTCCGATATTGCTTACTATGTTCTTTTTTCATTCTCTTTTGCAGAGGGGGGGGGACTCCCAAAGGGTGGTCAGGTGTTTCCACTTGCAATTATCAACTAGTAAGGCCTATGATTTAGACAAGGACCTTGGGAGGTGAAACTGCTTGAATCCTATAGTGTGAGGTAAAACCAGGCCACCTCAGCAATGCTGGAGACCTCCGGAGCCACAGATGGCAATACTTCGGTGTACCATGAGGTTTTGGGAATCTAACATTGGTTACGCATATGCTGAACCATGCCTGGTACCATCTCCTGCCCTCCACCTTATTTTCTTTCTTGGTGTTTCAATTTTCCTTCTCCTAGCCTTCACTTTATGTTTAGAAAACTTCCCTAAGTCATAATTTTAACACAGGTTTGCTGGTGACAAACATTCTACATTTCTCTTCATCTGATAAAGTTTACTTTCAATCCTAAAGGTAATTTTTGCTATATATGGAATTCTAGGTTGCAGTTCTTTCTTCAAGAAGATTTTTAAAAAGTGTTTAAAAGGAAGAAAGGGGAGAGAGGTAGAAGGAGGAAGAGGAGAAGGAGGAGGAGTAGGAAAAGAAGGAAGGGGAGAAGAAAGAAGAGGAGGAAGAAGAGAAGATGATGATGATGTGAAGAAGAAAATCATGAAGAAAATGAGGTCTGCCATAGAGGCAGGAAAATACCAGAAAGGACGAAGGGTGAGGGGAGAGAAATTGGAACATTGGTGGCAGAAAATGTACACTTGTGAAGGGTGTTGGGTATTTATTGTACCTTGTATGACTAAATTCAATTGTGAACAACTTCATAACTATCTCATGGTGATTCAATTATCTATAACCAATTTATATGCTTATACTCTTATAAAGTCATTGTAATGTTATATATAAAGTCATTAAATAATCAAACATGTGATGCTCATAGTAAAATATTTCAAGCATAAAAATGGGTTTTTTGGGCCCGGAGAGATAGCACAGCGGTGTTTGCCTTGCAAGCAGCCAATCCAGGACCTAAGGTGGTTGGTTCGAATCCCGGTGTCCCATATGGTCCCCCGTGCCTGCCAGGAGCTATTTCTGAGCAGACAGCCAGGAGAAACCCCTGAGCATCACCGGGTGTGGCCCAAAAACAAAAAAAAAAGGGTTTTTCATTGGTGGCAGGAAATGTATGCTGGTGAAGGGTTTTGAACATTGTATGACTGAAACTCAGTCATGAACAAGTTTGTAATTGTAGGAAATAAAACAACTATATTATAAACAATCTTGTAACCACAGTATATAAATAAAGTTTTTTTGAAGTATTTAAAATTGATTATTTTATTTATTTTTAATTTATTTTAATTTTTATTTTTAATTATGAGAACAATGATGCAAAGAAAGAGGACAAGGTAAAGTTACAGTGGAAGGACAATCACCCATAAACAGAGTTCTTAGAAGAAATCCCCTTGCTGATGCCTAAATCTTGAACTTACAGTCAGGAACATTAAGAAAAATAAAATAGAACCCATGTACAATTACTTTGTCCACAAGTCCCGAGATTGTAGTACATTATAATTTTTCTTAGGAGTACACAAAGCAATATAAGGCCATGAAATTTATGTGACTCCTTAAACAATGAAGGCATAGTATTTTTTTTTTTACTTTTTCATGCACTTGCATATTAGTTTAAGTTAACATCAAAAGTTTAAGTGGTTTTTTTTATGGTTTAGAGTCAAAGGAGCACAGTAAAAATGGTGTTAGAGTGGCAAATATTGTTTGCATAAGCCCACCAAAATGTGGGGGACATGGAAAGGAAAAGCCTTGGCCTAAATACAAGGAGACCCTACCCCTGAAGTTTCCTGGCATAAGACCAACTCTAGGCTCCAGGCAAACTAGTTTGTTCAATCCAAGTCATTGTCTGTAGTTCCAATACAGTTTTATTTTTCACACAGTCTCTATTGTTAGCATCAGGTTTTTGTATTAATGATCCTGGAATCTGCATATCCTACACTAAAGTCAGGCTGGTTTAGAGCATCCTCTCATTTCACCTCACAATTAAAGGGCAATGCAAAAAGCCCTATTCAGTAAGCAGGTCTTTGCTGTTGTTAAGTCTTCTCAGTGTTAAGGGAAGTCTCTTTTGAGTGGGTTGATGTCAGAGCAGTGGTAGGGTCTTCCCTGGTAGAGGATTGCTTCCAGGCGATATTATAGACAACCTTGGATGTTTCGTAGATGGCTTCCCCAGATCAAGGATGAATGGAGAATGCCCATTCTTCTGAGGCCTGTGCCAGGTCATTATGTCAATGTTCAGGGTGTAAGGTCCCATTGCACTACAAGATTTATGTGTTCCCATCTCTATTAGATAAGAACTTATTTGTCTGTATAGTATTTTCCCATTTTAATGTGCCTATGCAAACAAGAAATAAAGCCATGTGGCATTATCGGTGTATATGGGGGTGTAAGAACATGTCCAAAAAAACCCGTGACTTGGTTCAAACATAAGAATTAAACTGAGGGACTCTTTTACCAAATTCCCTATTGAACAGTTCACAAAGAGAAGAAAAGATAAAAAAAAAAACTGGGGAAAATTGTCACTGTATAAGAAAATATTCAGCAAGAGCTATAGCTGTCAAAGAAAACACACATAAAATATTGAAAAGACATATGAGTCCATTTTATGCCTTTTGAAATAGTTGGGGGGGGGGGGTTTAACTCCAGTGCACCACTTTGGTCTGTGACTTAGAACTCTGCAGTACTGAAGTTAAAAAGAGTAAATGTGGAGTAATGATGGTAGGGGGTGAGAGAGTTAAAGAGAAAAATGAGCTTTTGTAGGGGTGTGCGAAAGGGCAGAGTAAAAAATGGACATTCTGCATACACAAAAACATAATTCAAGGATAGGGAGTACTACTAATGTATCTTGAGCTAGCGCCCCCACGCGGTTTTGAACATATAGACTGTTAAGAAATTACCAGTGACTGCTTTAGTGCAACAGAGCAACTCTCAGCACCCACAAGTCGAGGGTAACCTTCAAGGTCCTCCAAGGGACCCACCTCGCTGGCTTGCCCAGGAATGTGGCCCAGGGGAAGCCCTGGAGATCCGGAGCAAGGCAGTAGAGGGATGCTGGGGTCACCCAAGTCTCCCACCCCCCCACCCCAAGCTTGGTTAAGAAGGCCTTTGGCATGGCGGAGGCCTGCCAAACCCCATGCTGGCAGAGACTCCCAAGTAAAGTTCTTTAAAATGGGTTTCTTTTGGATATCATTTAAAATTCTCCCAATTTTTTCATCCTGTTGATTTATACTTTGTTTTTTTTTCGTTTGTTTTTTGTTTTGTTTTGTTTTTGCGACTCTAGAGTTTCCAGCCATTGTTTTTAGATACTTTTTGAGTCTCTTCTTTCTTTTTTCTTATGAATTATTTTCATTATTTATATTTTTTATTCAGGCTATTTATAGCAATATGCTCAGGAATGATCCATGCCATGCTGATTCAAACCAGGGTCGTCCACATGCAAGGCAAGTGCCTTACCTGCTGTACTATCTAGATAGCCCAAATTTATTATTTTTCTTTTGGCCATATTTGTCAGGGTTTATACTTAGATTTGTACTCAAGGATCACTCCTAGTGGTGGTATTCAGGGGACCATATGTGGTACCAGGAATTGAACCTTGGTCATCTACATACAAGGCAAAAATCTTATAGCTAATTTTTTTTTAATTTATATCATGCTTTTGAGCCATATCTAGAGGTGCTCAAGTACTACTTCCACTTCTGTTCTTGGTAGGTCACTCTCAGTGGCGCAGAGAGGATTGTAGGTAGTACTGAGAATCCATCTTAGGCTCCTACATAGAAAGCATACTCTGAATCTATTGAGTTGTCTCTTGGGCCCAAGCCATTTCTTTCCCCTTTCTTCACTTGCCTCTGATACATGGCTTCTTCTTTATATGTTTTGTTACTTCGCTTACACTTTCATTTTTGCTTTCCTAGGAATTTTCATCCAGATCTATGAGAGCTTGAAAATAATGATTACCAATTCCAAAGCAAGCACGCAGAAGGCCAGTGGCTAGAGACATGGATTTAATGTTGTTTACTTAAAAAAACAATAAGCAAGATTAGTTGGACTATCAGAACTTGCTGAATAAGCTGAACACACCAAGCAAATGCAAACATTAGCAGTAGGCTGGTTCTGGTACTATGACTGTACCAGTTCAGTTACCTTAACCACACCAGGACTTTATCAGGAGGGGACAGAACAGAGAGCAGTTGAACATAACCTTGAGAAAGATCAGGAAGAAGGAAGATGCTGTATTGGCAGAAAAATAGAGATTGCATTCTGCTTAATGTTTCCACTTTCTAGGAGTTGATGGTCATGGTAGCTTTAGAACTGTCTCTGGTTTCCCTCCCACCTCTCCCACAAGGCAGAAAGAGGTCTTTGTTTTTCATTTCTCCCACAACTTATCTCAAGTGTGTTCATAATAGCTTACAGGTTTTTTGTGTAGGCTGCTTAAAAATAATTTTTCAAGTCAGCTTAACATTTCTGGAATTCAGGTATTAGAACTGTTGATATCTTTTATATCCAGTATGAAATCTTTCTCACTTTGGCATAATGAGTGATTTTTCAACTAAAATTTGGGCATTTGGTATGGTAGGTTTGATTCATTACTGACAAAGTTTACAGCCCAGGCTCCTTACATGTTTCCCACTAGTGGAGCGGTGAACACCTTTATTATCCAATGGCGGTGAAGTTTCCAACTATGTACTTGGCTTTTCTGATATTTCCAGTGGGATGTTTGGAACACTTTACTACAACTTAGTGAGGGTGGACCTGTGTGTGTACCTGCTTGTGTGTCCTTCTAGAATCTTCTTTCTTGGTTTATTGGTTAGTGAGAACAGGACTTTATTTGGGTTTATTTTGAGATTGTGCTCATTGACCTTTAGTTTTCTGGCTTTTGTAATTCCAAATCAGGGACATATGGTACAAAAAGAGAGCCAGAGAGTTTACTACTATCATTTGGACCCTGGTATTTTTAGCTTGTTGTTATACTTAGAAATACTAAGTGGGTGGAGTACATCTATTCATTTTTCTGGAAGTAGAACTCAAGTATTGATATTTATAAATTTTGAAACATCTTGAATAATTTAATAATTCAGTCTATATAGAGATTTATTTCCTTCATCGTCCTCATTTACTCACTGACTAGAAAGGACCCCATGCTTCACTGGCTTATTTTAATCTGGGTTATTATTAAATCATAGAATAGTTGACTATAAAAAAGTGGAGATATGCAAAATAAGGATAAAAGAAAAAATGAGACATAAAAACTAGGTTATCTTAATTTCAAATATCTCTGTAACTCCTGCCTATGAGTTGGATACTAGAAGTTATAATGTTTCCCCAATTAAGAAGACATGAGAGGAGTAAATTGTATCTGTCTTCTTTGTTAAGAAAACAAAGGTTTTCTCAGAACTCCAATCAAATAGAATACAGGAATATTCTACTTGCATATCTCTGATACAGTAACTATATCAAAAGGTTATTTCTCTGTTGCAAGGGATATCTGGAAAAATAGTGTTTAAAGTGGATTACTAGTAGATTATACCTTGTTTTACCCAAAACAAAGATCATACCTGGTTTCTTTGTCTGTTTGTTTACAACTTGATTTCACCCAAAACAGAGATTGTCTTATATATAAACCTGGGCAGGACAGGCTCAGGATAGTTTGAGCTGGTCTCTGTACTCAATAAAAATGACAGTTCTGGCAGGCAGCTCTTCATAAGAGGTAGGAGATTCCAGACTACACGTGTTTCACCCTCAGCCTGGTCTGGATTATTTTGTGCAGCAACTCTGTTGCTTTAAACTGATTAACCTGGGGTTGGAGATACAGCATGTGGAGTGATTTTACAGATGACAATTTTACAAATAGACAAAATAGCTATTGAGTCCAGCATGGCATATTTGCCATAATCTGTGACTGCTAGTCAAGAGCCTTTTCCTACACAAACTGACACAAAGCTCAGGAAATAGACTTCATTTGTGTATCCAGGCATATATAATCTGATTCCTTATCTGGAAACTTTAAAATCACATATACTTAATGTCTATACCTACAGATCCATGAAAAGTTCTATGCTTCATATGAGTGGTGGTTGAAGTTCTTTAATGAACAAAAACATGAATTTAAACAGAATAAAAATCATGATATAAGTACCAAAATGAGTATTTTGAGGCACTACCTGTGTTAATTATAAAGTTAAGATTAATCAGAGAAATAGCATGAGAGAGAAAGAGAGAGAGCGGAGAGAGAGAAAGAGAAAGAGAAAGGGCCTGGAGAGATAGCACAGCGGCGTTTGCCTTGCAAGCAGCCGATCCAGGACCAAAGGTGGTTGGTTCGAATCCCGGTGTCCCATATGGTCCCCGTGCCTGCCAGGAGCTATTTCTGAGCAGACAGCCAGGAGTAACCCCTGAGCACCGCTGGGTGTGGCCCAAAAACCAGAGAGAGAGAGAGAGAGAGAGAGAGAGAGAGAGAGAGAGAGAGAGAGAGAGAGAGAGAGAGTGAGAGAGTGAGAGTGAGAGAGAGTGAGAGTGAGAGAGAGAGTGAGAGAGAGAGAGAGAGAGAGAGAGAGAGAGAGAGAGAGAGAGAGAGAGAGAGAGAGAACTCGGCTCAGGCAATTATAGATGTTGAGAAGTTCCATGATCAGGTCCCCTAAACTGTCTCAATACATAGAAAATACTACGATATAGCTCAGATTTAGTTTAAAAGTCTGGAAACCAGGGACATTATATAATGTCCCAGTCTGAAGAATGGAGAAAAACAAATTTCCAGTTCAATCAATTAGGCAGAGTGAAAATTCTACACCTTCCTCCTCTTGGTTTTATAAAGGACAGCAGAGAATCAACAGAACCCACTGATTCGATGAGCAGTCACCCTCAATGGGGAGAGAAATCTGCTTCACTCATCCTATCTCATTCAAGAGCTAACCTCAACTGGAGACACCTCACAGACACCCTTCGAAATAGTAAAATAGCAAAATAATAGGATGCTATGAGACCCCTTCATATAAACATGTAAAATTAACCACCAGGATACTCCAGATCCCCAAATTATGGGAACTCTGATGCCATATACAAAGATGAACTCACCATAGTCTTGATCAGCTTTGGTGCATCTCTAGTGGAGGGAGGCCACTGTCCCATTGAATTTGTCAAGAGCTGAGTAGCAAAGGATCAGAAATAGTTTTGGTGATGGAGTTTTCTATTCCTAAAATACTAATGAAGTACAAAGGGGTAAAAAGAAAGAAAAAACTCAGATATTGTCATTGGTCAGGGCTGAATACCTGATTTGGCTGCTTTCCTTTAGGGTCCCTTGGCAACCAGGTAACTGGAGGAAGCTCCTGCTTCAGGAGGATCTTCCACTTCACGGGATTGCTAATAACCCAAGCAGAAAATTCCAGTAGATATAGCAGGCAGATATGAAACTCTAAATGTTGGTGATAGTTGTATTTAACCTTTTCTAAAGGAGCATTAAAAAGACTTTAATACTTTGGGAGGAGGCACCTTAGTGTGAAAAAAAGAAACAGTAAATGCTGACCGAGTCTCTTTCCACTTGAAGGAACTGTGCCAGAATCAATTTCTAATAGGAGGGAAGGATAATGAGAGTGCATTGTAGATTGCAGTCACATCCCACATCACATTCTACATCTCTAGGAGCTTCTCCACAGACTGTAAATTACCCTGCCCTTAAAGAAAATGTTCTTAAAAACCAAGACTTTTGCTTTCATGAACATTCCACCTAGGAAAGCTGACCTGACTTTAGATAAAACAAAAATGGAACAAGAACCCACTGAGTTGCATAGACAAAGGGGTCAAGCTTAGTTTCGGATTTTTGGAGGAATTTGAGGGTTGTTTTGTTTTATTTGGAGGCTACACACAGCTGTCCTCAGGGATTACTCCTGGCTCTGTACTTGGGGATCACTCTTGGCAGGTTTAAGAGATCATATGGGGTCCTGGGGGATCAAACCAGGGTCAACCACATGCAAACTAGTGCCCTACCTGCTCTGGCCACAGGTTTGTTTGAGGATAGGTTGTTTTCCTCCCAACCAATTTTCTAGGAAATAATAAGCATCATTTATAGAAATGAGAACCAAATCCAAGATCAGTTTGGAAATGACCACTTGTTCACTTAAACTTGCTTCAGCTCTTGTTAAAATCAGATGACATTGGAGGCTTTCTATTAGATTTCAACAACTCAGATGTGAGGCCAATCTGGCTGGTAGGTTGCAGGTTTGATCTTCTAAGTTCACTGACTCAAGTGTGTGCCTTCTAAAGCTGCGCCATCAGTTAAGGACAGGCTTCCCCAAAGATTACCTATTTTGCAGCTGTTGGTGTACCAGCTACCTTCTAGAACCATCTAACAAGCTCTGGAAAGCACTGCCATCTTATTTAGAAAGTATGCTAAATTGGATTCTTGATTGAAAATAACAAATCCCAACTCTAGGTCCACTTCAGACACATACAGGCTGGGGACATAACCCAGCTATGACCCCACCACAAAGAATTAGCTCAACACAGTTCTGGGGCACTGCAGACACTAGTATCACCACTCACTTCCCAGTACTGCTAGCACACATGATCCCAGGACATGCCTTTCTGCTGCTGGATTTCGCAGCCCAAGACCACCAGCTCTCTCTCCAGGGCAGAATGCAGATCATCCTGATGCTCCAGCTCACAGCAGTGACTGCAGGACGACTGGCAAGTACAAACACCCAATTTGCTAGTGGACTACCCAAACTATAGATGGAGGGTTTTTTGGGTCAAACTGTCACCCAAAAAATCCTCCCCTAAACTTTGACCTAGCATTCTCATTTTATGCTTGTCCATAAGGAAGCACGCTGAAATGTGAAGCAGAGGCTGACTTTCTCTGCAGGGTATAGGAATGTGTCAGGAAAGAAATTGCAGGGGAAGCCAGTAGTTTAACATCTAGCCCTAATGTGCTGGTGTAAGCCCTGCTATTAAGTGTGGAATAGAGGGCCCGGAGAGATAGCACAGCGGTGTTTGCCTTGCAAGCAGCCGATCCAGGACCAAAGGTGGTTGGTTCATATCCCGGTGTCCCATATGGTCCCCCGTGCCTGTCAGGAGCTATTTCTGAGCAGACAGCCAGGAGTAAACCCTGAGCACCGCTGGGTGTGGCCCAAAAACCAAAAACCAAAAAAAAAAAAAAAAAAAAAAGTGTGGAATAGAAGAGAGCCTTAGGAACAGAAGTAGTATTCCAGAAAAGGAGGGGGCTAGACCTTATCTCATCTGCAAAGAGAGCTCTGCATCGCTTTAGGCAAAGAATGCTGCTTCTAATCAGGAGTGGTAAGGGAATTCTTGACAAAGTTAGAGGAGCTGGCAAAGAGAAAGCAAGAATGTCATGGTTAGGTTCTGGTTCAATATCTCCCCTTGGTTGACTACCCTCCTCTCATCCTTAATAGTACCACTATTCATATTTATCCTGATTTTTAACCCTTGGACCCTGAATGTTGAACAGGTTAATGAATTTTGTTAAAGATAGAATAAATATGGTCCAAGTTCTGACCTTAAGGCAGCAATATCAATCTCTAAGTGAAATAAACGTATGAGTGTGGTCAAGATTGACCACATGTACAAGAAGAAGGGAATGTTAAAAACTACAAGGGGAAAAAACTAGAAGGGAATGTTAGAAATTGGAAGGAAATGTGAAGCCAAAGCAGAAAAGACTCCATTTTTTTAACCCAGTGTTAAGTTTCCATTTAAGGCTAACAAGGCTGTTTCCATATAAATGCCAAGTTTCTATCCCAACAGCAATGCAGACCCCAAGGCCCAACACAATATACCACTTTAGATATCTAGTCATAAAAGGACATGATAAAACACCTTAGAAACACCCTAGACAATAGCCAATCAACTTAAAGGTCAACAACTGTGTGGTGGAAATCCCCTCAATGGTCAATAAAAGGAGCCTAAGAGCTCAGTAAGGGGCATTGCTTAACAAGAGGGAACCCCAGCATGCTAGAGTGAATTCCCTTGTGGTTGCATTAGTGTTCATCTCCTAGTGGGCTATCTGGGATAGATCTTGAGGCTATAGTTAGTTAACACAGGCTGTCTACTTACCTTTGAGCTACCTCCCTAATTCCTCCCAAGGGAATCTTAAAGTGGCCAAAGATCAGGGCCTGAAAAATAGTAAAGCAGATATGTAAAACAGGGTATGTCTTGCACATGTCTGACCCAGGATCAATTTCCTAGCACTCCTATAGTCTCCCAAGCCCTGCGAGGAGTGATCCCTAAGTGTAGAGCCAGGGGTAAGCCCTGAGCACTGCTGAATAAGACCCCAAACCCTATACCAAACCAAACAAAAACACCTGCCAAAAATCAAAGATTATCTTTAAATACTAACAGTTAATATTTTGTTATGGTGGACTCTGGGGTCACACTCATTGGTGCTCAGAGAACCATGCAGAATTCAGATCCAACCCAGTAAGTCAGGATTTACACCCTGCTACCCCTTTCAGCCATCTCCCCTGCTCTTATTTTTCAATTTTCTTTTTTTTTCAATATTCTTATTTTAAGTGTTGTATTAGTAGAAGTAATACAAATCAGTTTGTTATAACCCTGCTTATAGTCCACCTACCAGACTTCTTACTAGCTTACCTCTTTTCTCTGCTCCCTGATCACCAGATCCCATTTTTCACCACACCACCTAAAAAACTTTCTGTAAAATATATACCCACGTTGTGAAATCACCCCACATGCCATATTTCCACCTTCACACAGATGGGTCTGAAGAAGCAGGGTAGATGCAAAGAATTAATGAATCAAGCCAGTTGGGAGAAAATAATGGAGTCAGTCTACACTTTGTGGTTTCCTTGCAGTCAAAGTCAAAGTTCTCTTTCATTATTAAACCAAATTATTAAACATTATTAAACAAATTCAACAGGAGGGGGAATGTTGAGGGGGGGGTACCTATCCAGGTGGGCTTTTACATATCAAGGGGTAAGTTTAAAGGAAAGAGAAAATTGAGGGAATGCCTTTGTTTTGGTTAAGGGCTGGGTGTCATCTTACACCTTCCAACAAAGTGAGATTCTTGTATAGATCTCCTAGGATTCTACATTTAACCAAAAATCCAAAGACAACTTCTTTTTTATCAAAAATCAAATTTTCAGCATCTGTAAAACAAAGTTTTCAGATTCTCTTTTGATACACTCTTTGCTATGACTGTACTCGTTTTTATACTCTAAATAAGCTTTAGGAATTAAAATTCAGGTGTTGAAACAATTGTATATCCACGTGTAAGAAATTAAAGATCGATCAATATCTCACACCTTACACAAAAGTCAATTCAAAGTGGATTAAAGATCTTGAGATTAGACCCGAATCCATAAAGTTTATTGAGGAAAACATCGGCAAAACACTCTAAGACTTAGACCTCAAAAAAAACTTCAATGATAGGATGTCAAATGCAAGGGCTATAACATCAAAACTGAATAAATGGGACTAACTACATCAAACTAAAAAGTTTCTGTATGGCAAAAGAAACACGGGATAAAATTAGAAGATACCTAACTGAATGGTAAAAAATTTTGCACTGAACACATCAGATAAAGGTTTGATATCTAGTTCATACAAAGTACTCACAAAGGTTAACTCCACAAAACCTATAAAAACCACAGCTGGAGCAGTAGCGCAGCGATAGGGCAGTTGCTTTGTGACTGACTCCTGGACGAACCTCGTCTCTATCCCCAGCATCCTATATGGTCCCCCAAGCCAGCAGTGATTTCTGAGTGTATAGCCAGGAGTAACTCCTGAGCATCACTGAGTGTGGCTCAAAAACAAACAAACAAAACCCAAACCTATAAAAAAAAATCAAAAAAATGGGAGAGGAAATAAACATACACTTCTCTGAGGAAGACCAACAAATGGCCAACAGACACATGAAAAAAAATGCTCATCATCACTTATCATTAGAAAAATCCAAATCAAGACAATCATGAGATATCCTCTTATGCCAGTGAGGATACCACAGATCAAAATACAATCTCTACATCTACATGTGGAGAGAAAGGAACTCTTCTTCACTGCTGGTGGGAATGCTGTCTAGTCCACCCTTTATGGAAAGCGATATGGAGATTCCTCCAAAAGCTGGAGGTTGAGTTCCCATACGATCCAGCTATACAACTTTTAAGGATATACCCCAGGAACACAAAAATACAATACAAAAATCTCTTCCTCACACCTATATTCATTGCCAAACTATTTACAATAGTCAGACTCTGGAAACAACCAAGATGCCCTTCAACAGATGAATGGCTAAAGAAACTGTGATACATATATACTATGGAATATTATGCAACCGTCAGAAGAGATGAAGTCATGAAGTTATCCTATACATGGATGTATATGGAATCTATTATGCTGAGTGAAGTAAGTCAGAGGGAGAGAGATAAAACAGAATGGTCTCACTCATCTTTGGGTTTTGAGAAAAACAAAAGACATTCGTGTAATGACTCTCAGAGACAAAATAGAAGAGGACTAGAAGGTCCAGTTCATGTCATGAAGCTCACCATAAAGAGTGATGGGTGCAGTCACAGAAATAATTACACTGAGAACTATCATAACAAAATGTGACTGAATGAGGGAAGTAGAAAGCCTGTCTAGAGTACAGGCCACTGTGGGGTGGGGAGGAGGGACACTTGGGACATTGGTGATGGAAATGTTTCTTAAAACAAAACAAAACAAGAACAAAAAGACAAAGAACTGTAAAAAAAATATATAAAGGTCAAGTTGAGTGTCCAACTTGAAAAAAAAATACAATCTCTGTTGGTGGGGATGTGATGAGAAAGGAACCTGCTGGTGGAAATGCTTGTCTGGTTCAACCCTATGTAAAACAGAATGGAATGTTCTCAGTACTCTCAAAATTGACCTGTCATATGATCCAGAAATCCTTCTTGGGTAGCTATCCCCAGGACAGAAAAACATTCATCGAAAAGGATGTATGCACACCATTATTCATTGCATCACTCAGTACAAATAGAAGTCCAACAATAGACTACTAGACCAAGAAGATGTAATACATACATACACACATACATATATAATGTGTATATATACATGATGTAATAATGCAGTTTGCAGCAACATGGATAAATTGGAAGGTATTATGTTAAATGAAGTAAGCCAGAAGAAAAAAGGATAAATACAGAATTATATCACATGTATGTGGTATTTTGAATAACTGCATGAAGAAATGCAATGGTATAAATTGGGGTTGTCTTGGGGCCAGAGTGGTGGCACAGCGGTAGGGTGTTTGCCTTGCACGCGGCTGACCTAGGACAGATCACAGTTTGATCCCTGGCGCCCCATATAGTCCCTCAAGCCAGGAGCAATTTCTGAGCACATAGCCAGGAGTAATCCCTGAGCATCACCAGGTGTATCCCAAAACCAAAAATAAAAAAAATTTGGGATTGTTCCAAACACACTTGGCTCCAGAGTATAGCAAGGAGGAAGAAAGAAACTGAATGGGAAAAAATAAATAAATAAAAAGAAACTGAATGGAGGAGGAATAAAATGCAATATGAAAGTTGGGGGCTAGGGTGCAGTCTCATGTGTATTGGTGGAGACAATAATAGGACAGAACTAAATATACAAGCCAAAGTCAACAAAAATGTAATCAAGAAACTCAAACTCTTAACAATATAAACTTTAAATGGGCCTGTTATACTGGCAGGCTAGGGCTAGAGTAATGGTATGCAATACACTCTGGGAACATTGGTGGAAAGAGGTCAATTCTGGTGGTAGGATTGGTCCTGATTTATTGTATGTCTGAAACCCAACTATAAAGGACTTTGTAAATCAAAATGCTTTTAATTAAATAAAATAAAAATTAAAAAATAATTAAATTCCAAATTCATGCAGAAATTGTTATTTCGTTGCTTTATAATCAGATTCTAAAAAGTATCCTTTATATAAAAATCCATTTCCTTTGTTGCATTTTATTTTTTTCAATCACTTTTGTATTAGGCTCAATGTTTATAATATAATTAGAAAAATATTATAAAGCAATTCTCTATATACGGACTTACCTATATACATGTGTATATATATATTTGATCTAATTAACTTATATGTGTTATGTATGTAAATCAGGATAAATTGTATCTTTATTATTTTAAGTATGTGATCCAGTTAACTGATATGTACTTTATATGAATGTAATCCAATTAATATTATATTTAAAAATGTTTTTATGTAAGCCTTTTCAGGGTAAAATTAAACCTGTGTCTCTGGTCAATGTCAAATGTATCATGCGTGATACACAGCCATGTTTAGCAAAACAACTCTTTTATTTTCCTGTGGACTTGAATTTCCTTGGATTTTAGTGAATCAAGCAGTATCCATGTGAAGTTGCTGCGACACCAAATAAAAAATCTTACAGCAATATAGCTCAGTTTGGTTTAGATCACCATTTTTAAGTACAGAACCACATCATGAGTTCAGACCCCAAAGACTTCATTTTAAGCTATAGAACTTAAACTACATTTGAATTCAAATTTAGTAATGCCCTTAGATCAACTTGAGCTGACAAATTCTTTAGAAGTAAGTGGAATAAGGCAATTTGATGTGAATTATATTGTGCAGTGCCTTGTCACTCCAGATATTTCACTTTTACATTATTTTTTTCCAATTAATTTTAAAGGTAACTTCTATATGCCATATAACCAGGCTATTTGTCATTATTATTCATTTATTTATATGCAGCACTTACAAGGACTTTTTTTAAAAAAATAATATTTATTGTGACCAATATAAATTACAAGTCTTTCACAGTTAAACTTAAGGTACATAGTGACAATGATTAGGGCCATTCTCACCCCTGTTCCCAGTATGAATACCATACCTCCCCACATTGTTCCCTGAACTGCTAGTGTAACAGGTCCCCTTTGTGAATAGCTTGTTGTAAATTGTGTATCTTGATTCTGTTGTTGTTGTTGTTGTTGTTCTTGTTCACTTTGGGTTAGGTGTTTTGGTCTGATCATTTTTTATTTCCACTCAATGTTCATATGACTGTTTGTCCCTCGTACCATGCACTTTTTTGGTCCTCAGTTTATGAGGCAGAACAAGATGATTCAAGTTCTGTGATTCTGTTGGGGGGAAAAAGGAAAAGTCTGTCTGGAAGCTATAAATATAAATTTAAAAGTAGAAAGGAATATGGTTTCCTCTTTCCTGTGTGAGGCTGCCAACGAAGACAAAGAAAACAAAATTTCTTCAGGCCCCAACACAAGCCAGGTTGTCTCTGCCCACGAAGGGTAGAGGCTGATTCCTGCCATGTGTTTGGGCACAAGAGAGCCATTATAAAAGGTTGCTGCTTCTCTCCCTGCCTGATTTTATGCTTTCCTGTATAAGGCAGCTAACAAAGATGCTAGCTAACAAAATCTCTTCAGGGTCAAACTCAAGGTAGGCTGTCTCTGCCCACCACAAGTAAATCAAGAGGAACGTGGTTGCTTTGCTTTACTTTGTGTCTGCGCGCATCTTTTAGTCCATACCCCCGACCACAACATGCAGTAAAAACCATGCTACAAGTGTGTCAAAGAGAAAAAATGCAGGACAACACCCTGCATAGAGAATGAATACAGCAGTTCTGATGACCCAAAAAGCACCAACCACCTAGTTAGCTCCTCAGACTAGGAGTTTAGAGTAGAAATATAAAGAATGTCCAAAGAACTCAAAGAAAGCAGAACAGACCACAAAGATAGAAATCAGAAAACTCCAAACTGAAATAACAGGACTGAAAACTTGGTAGATGAAAAGTAAACCTCAATGGAAAGCCTCTCCAACAGAATAACAGCAGCTGAGGACTGAATCAGTGAGCTGGAAGATGAGATGCAGTTTAACTCCATACAGCAGAAGAGATTGGAAAGCAATGATCAGACAATGGAAAAATACTCAAAAAATGTGAACAGATGAAAATAGAAATCTTTTTTGTTTTGGTTTGGTTTTGGGGTCATACTCAGCAGCGCTCAGGGGTTACTCCTGGCTCTATGCTCAGATATAGCTCCTGGCAGGCTTGGGGACCATATGGGATGCCGGGATTCGAACCACCATCCTTCTGCATGCAAGGCAAATGCACTACCTCCATGCTATCTCTCCAGCCCCGAAAATAGAAATATTTGATAAACTCAGAAACATAATAAAAATCGTTGGAGTGCCAGAGACCCAAGGAAGAAAATCCCCAGGAAGAATCAACAGCTAGGGACATCATTACAGAGAAATTCCCAGAGCTAAAGACTGCATGCAACCAAATCCTGCATGCCTGACGAGTACCAGCTAATAGAGACCTGAAGAAAAGAACTCCAAGACACATCCTAGTCATAGTGACAAATCCCACAGATAGGTATAGAATACTGAAAGCAGCAATATTAAAAAGGGAAATTACATTCAAAGGAGCACCCTTAAGATTTACAGCAGACCTATTATAAAAATTCCTCAAGGCCATAAGGGAGTGGTGGAATATAGTGATAAAACGCAATGAAATGGGTTTTATTCTTTGCCTAGAATACTGCACCCAACCAGACTCACTTTCAGGTTTGAAGGAAGTATACATAGCTTCATGGATAAACAGCAGCTCAGAAACTTTATAGACTCAAAACCAGCCTTAAAAGATAACCAAAAAGGTCTACTAAAAGACAAAATATGCCTAAAAACACGCCAAACTTTTACACAAATGGCACTAAGTCCCATGGCAATTTTCTCACTCAACATCAATGGCAAACGCACCAGTTAAGAGACACAGAGTGGCAAAATGGATCAGAAATGCTGAATCCAACATTCTGCTGCATTCAAGAAACATATCTGAATAGTCACAACAAACAGACTCAAAATCAAGATTGGAGGAAAATCATCTAAGCAAACAACTCCTTTAGAAAGGCTGGAGTGGCCATACTAATATCAGATGACATAAACTTTAGACTCAGAAAAGTTTAAAGGAACAAAGATGGACATTTCATACTAATAAAGGAATATGCACAACAGGAAGAAATCACACTCCTAAACATGTACACGCCCAATGACTGACCAGCAAAATATTTAAAACAATAGTTGACAAATCTGAAAGAAAAACTGACCCTCATAGGATGGGTCTGAGAGCTTAAGAAATAATTGAATTAAGAAAAGATAAATAAATAGCTAAAATATAGATTAGGAGAGAAAGAAAAAAGAAAGAAAAAATGGAGAAGAAGAAAAAATAAAGAAAAAATTAATTAAAAAATAGGACTGGCTCCTCAATTGGAAAGGTTTTCCAATTTCTAGGCACTTTATCAATGGCAGGGGTGAACTTTGCTAAATGAAGTTTTCAGGGTTAGATTGTGGCTGGAACAGTTTAAGATAAGCATAATTTTCACTTCTAGAGTTTTAAGTAATATGGTAGTGAGCACTATAAGAGGTGTCTACCCTATGTAGTATCATCTGCCATGTCTTGTGCATTGAGGTTCCTTTCCTAAAAAGAAACTGACAGCATGGCTTTCTGATATAATAGTAATATAGGTTAAATTGAAGAGAAGAAGAAAGAAGAGAAGGAAAGAATAAGAAAAAAGGAAAAAGAGAAAAAGGAAAAGGGATAATAGTAATTTGCAAAAACATATTCTATGAGTGGGACCTGTAACATACGTCTGTGGCATGCAGTAGTAAGTAGTCTCCATGGTCTAGTAAAAGACATACTCAAAAGGTAATGGGTAAATTGGAGTATTTTATCAAGGCATTGTCATAATGAGCACTGTATATGGTATCTAATATGACTGAACACTGAATTGCAAAAGTAGGGTGTCCACCCTATATCTCCAAGAACCACTGTGGGCAAAGAAGCTGAAGAGTTATTTTATACCTAATAAAATTAAAGCATTAGAACATATTGATAGTAAGTGTTGTGTATGTAAATATTTTAGGGGATTACTATGTTACTCACCCTAAACTGATTGGTGATTGTGCCCTTCCCTAGGGTGTGACCTGGCATTCTGCCCCCACCCTAGGGTAGTACCTGATTCTGCTTCCACCATTGGTTGGTATCTGATCCCACCATTGGGTGGTACCTGATTCTGGTGGATAAAAACAAGAGTCTGTGGAAGGCCAGGGCTTTTTGGCTGGAACTGCGGCTGAGTCTTTGGACTTCAGTCTTGTCCACCAAATAAAGCTATTATCTCCACGAGCCTGACTGTCTGCGAGCTGTTCACCCGCTGTTTCACCTCAGAACCGTAGGCTAGACAGGGTGGCAGACGCGTGCTCCGAGCTGGAAGGGAAAGACCTCATCCTCCATCCCTCCATCAGTCAACCTCTTCAGGGGCTGACTTGCTACAGTAAGCACTGCAACAGGAGTCCCTGGCTTACAATAATATTCTGCAAGGACTTAATTCTTAAGGAAAAATAATTGTTCTAAACTTACTAGCTTTCCTATGTAAAGCTTTATAAAACTTTGGGAAAATGTGTTTGTTGATAGAGAATGTACACAGGATGTCTAATACACGAAGGACACATGGGCCTTTCTTAGTCTCCTCATAGACACCTAACTGCTTGCCTTAAGTCCCATGATTTGAGGGTCTATTCAATGTTGCTTCAATCACAATAAAACCAACAAAATTTTGCCAATTGACAGAAGTTCCCAGGAAAAAACAAAGCATGCTGTAAAACAAGCCATAAGAGTCACTGCATTCGATGGATTAAATAAAGCAAGTCTCTATTTATAACACCTTGTAGCCATTGCCTTCACTTCATTCAACCAGAATGGAGAACCATACCTGTTGTTCATGCTACCGAGCATTATTTGCATGTTTTAGAACTAATAAACTATTTTAGTGATATAAATAATTAATAAAATAAAATAAAAAGAGGTAAATAAATCATTTTTAAGAGCTTGAAGAGGTCACTCTACAAGATAGCTCTGAAATAAGAATTTACTGGAGTGTTGAATGGCAGGTTGAGTGTTCCACAGTCCGCAGAGGGGCAAGGGGAATCCCATGTCCCCTACATGGGTAAGATAGGAGAAGCTGGTTTGGTAGCAATTCCCCGCAATAAATTATCCACACAGACATGAAGGTTTTAGCAGGCAAGAAATGCACATTGCAAGCTGTTTACCCACAAGCCAGATGGGTGGAACCACGTGGAACCACAAGCCTAGATGGCAGCTTACAGCTCAGGTCTCCTGAGTAGCATTTATTGAGATCACAAAAAAAGTCTCACCCCCAAGGAGAGTGGGGGAAGCCAGATAAAAAGGCAATAAGGAAATAAAACCAAAGAAAATGTTAGTTAACATATGAGGACTAATTCAAAGGAAACCAATTGAAATATATGAGAACTAATTCAAAGGTCTTTATCTACACTGGAGCTCTGCCAGTCTTAACTTACCATGAAGTGGCCTTAACAACCCAGGAGCCAGGGGCCATCGAGGTGGCGCTAGAGGTAAGGTGTCTGCCTTGCAAACGCTAGCCAAGGAAGGACCACGGTTCAATCCCCTGGCCCCCGGCATCCCATATGGTCTCCCCAAGCCAGGGGCAATTTCTGAGTGTTTAGCCAGGAGTAACCCCTGAGCATCAAAAGGGTGTGGCCTGAAAAACCAAAAAAAAAAAAAAAAATCAAAACAACCCAGGAGCCAAAAACTGGGAGAATTTCCAAACAAAGTGGGACACTATGGAGATCACTAAATGACAAAAATTCCAGCTCTACAGTCATATTTACAATTTACATCCCATCTATGAAGTCACTTCTTTCACTTCAAGATTCACTTTGAAGTATGCTTCTTCTACTGGTTCATATTAGAGAGACATGAAGTTAATGTGTTTTTTTTCTATACCAATTTATTTATTCTTTATACTTTTTAAGAGTTAATGTGTTTTTTAAAGGGTGAAATTATATGCATCCAAAACACAATATAACATTTAAATAGTCTTCAAGTAAGCAAGAGTTATCTCCATCTCAAATTTCACATCAAATTCCTATGAAGATATTTCGTTTGAATAAATGTTAATTTTTTCCCCACACTCAGTAATGGTCAGGTGTACTCCTGGCTCTGCACTTCAGGAATTAATCTTGGCAGTGTTTGGGGGTCCATATGGGAAGACAGGGATTGAACCTGAATCTGCCACATGCAAGGTATGCACCCTATCCACTGTACCATCACCTGTACTATCACTCTAGCCCAGGAACAGATGTTAAAATTTTAAATTGGGACAATATAAAGTTGATCAATGCTTTTGAAGTTTACCTCTAAATGTTAGGCAACTATCAACTTCATCCTTAGACAACAGCTCACTGCTGATGGTTGTAATGTGACTGTGATCAAAACCCATTTTTAACCACTTTATGCAAAAATTCAGTTGAAAACCTTAACATTTCCTTTAAAATAAGGAAAGTGGTATGCAAAGATAAATCAGTAATGGACCATGAAGATTACCCTACTTAACATTCTCCAATGGTTCCCTAGAGCCTTCAGAATAAAGTCCAGAACCCTGGAATTTGGCAATAAAGATGCTTCCGGATATGAGCCTCATTTAGCTTTCACACTAGTCCCATTTCTCAGTCTTCTTTCTGTGGTCTCAAACATGTAAAATTATTTTTATAATTCTCACTTTCTTCCCCTTAGAATCCCCTTCATATACCTTCTTGACATTTGTCTGCCATGATACTGCTCATATTATAGAAGTCCATTTAGTTACATTTGGAAGATTAATAAGAGCATAATGTCAATTTCACTCCACATTTGAGAAATTCAATGAGGCAACCATATGGACCTTTTTTTGTTTTGTTTTGTTTTGTTTGTTTTGGGCCACACACATTTGATGCTCAGGGGTTACTCCTGGCTAAGCGCTCAGAAATTGCCCCTGGCTTGGGTGGACCATGCCAGGGGATTGAACCTCAGTCCTTCCTTGGCTAGCGCTTGCAAGGTGGACATCTTACCTCTGGCGCCACCTCTCCGGCCCCAGACCTTTTTTTTTTAATCAATATTCTTTTGGTCTGTATTTCCTCCACTTCTCTATCAACATTATTTAGTCTCCTGAAAACTTGTTTTCCTAGCATTGCATAACTTAAAATGCCTTTTTTCAAAAGCTGTTTGTTATCATACCTGTTTAACTCATTGGCAATCATTTCCCTTCTTTATGTTCCCTAAGGCCTACTGCTAAGAACCCTTCAGGTTCTCTTTTATTTTTATTTTTCCTTCAAGGACATAGTCTTGATATAATTTTTAATTTTAATCTTTAATTTTTTCCTTCTGGTATCATCACTTCTGGCTCCACTTCTTCTAATTAAATATATCCCTATAGGTTCATTAGCTTCTAAACATAAGTAATAGTATGCCTCTAAGTTCCTGAACTAATAATAATTAAACTTTACTTGTAAATTAAATTAAAATTTACGTTGTTGATTTTAACTTCTCAGGGAAAAAGAAATCATAGTCCAGTAAAAGCAGCACTTCTTTTGGAGATGGGTTGGGATCACATCTTAGAACTGTAACTCGTTCTTCAATAGTTTGACATGAGGATTTTAGCCCATTACAAGCTAGATTTCTCATCTATACAGTGGAAAAACATGTTTTAGTACTACATACAAAAAAAATTCACATTCCAAGGTGAGCTCATTAGGATACTCAATAATAATTTTGCTGTTTCCATACCCATGTCCCTTAAACTTGTATGCCAAAACTTTTTCTATAAATAACAAAATTTAAGTATTTTGGGAACAGGTTGAAAATATTTATTTTCTCGCTCAATCATTTCTATTTGCTTACTGAATCAAAGCTAAGGTTTTGTTTTGTTTTGGTTTTTTTCCCCGTATTTAAGAACATCTATATGTTGGCTTGTTTTAGCCTTCATCTCACTCATCTAAAATTGAATACCACTCCTTCTGAGTTCCAGGGCCATCACTGTTCATCTTCACTTTGGGACAGCCAGGTTGGTGCCGGGGAGGGAATAGGGACCCTCACTCCTTAATCCCTTCCACCAAATGCAAACCGGGCTTCTTTTTGGGTCTTTCCCATCTTTCCGGATCCCAGCGCCATTGCTGAGTCTTTGTTCCCTGGGGATAGTGAAGCATGTGTCTGGGTGGGGAACAGGGAGGCTCCAGTCCTAATCCCCTCTACCAAGTTCAAACGAACTGGGCTTCTTCTCCTCTCCATCCTTCCCTCAGTCTTCTTCTGGGTTCCAGGGTCACCACTGTTCATCTGCCCTTTGGGGTCAACCAGGTTGGTGCCAGGGAGGAAATAGGGAACCTCACTCCTTAATTTCTTCCATCAAACAAAAGGGGCTGTTTTTTGGGGGTTTTCCCAACATCCTTCTTTCCTTCCCATCAGTCCTTATTTTCTCAAACCACATGGACATTAGCACATCCTTGTGAAGTCATTTCCATTTATATCATAGACTTCCTAGTATATTAGATCTAGCACTTCTTTCAACAGCCTGAGAAACACAGCACTCCAGACCACTAAATTCAAAGTTCAATGAGGAAGCTAAAGAAGACATCTAATAAGGGGATATGGATAGAAATCCTGGCAAATCTCCAAGTTCACCCAAACACCTGAACCTTATAGATGAGGACCTAAAATCAACACTTAATGGTTTAGCATTGGAAATTAAGGAGTCACTAGCCTGAGAAATTAAGAAATTTATAGATGAACAATTCAACCAACTCAAAGAAGAACTCTTTCAAAAGATAAGAGAATCCTATACAAATGGACTGATAGCAAGCCATAATAGTAGAATTATACAGGTGGAGAATCGCATAAACTAGCTTGAAGACAAATTACAAGCCAGCTGGGATAAAGAAGTCAAAAAAAAAAAAAGGAGAGACAAAACCTTGGAAGCGTAGGGTAATTAATTAACAAAGACAAGAGAAATAATCTCCAAATTATAGGAATTTCAGAAGGGGAAGAAAATAGGAAAGAGGAAGAACAAGTAGTGTGGGAGATAATAGCAGAGAACTTCCCCACCCTTTAGAAAGAGGCAAATACAAGAGGCAAAAAGAGTGCCAAACAAAATAGACCCTAACAGAACAATACCAAGAATTTGGTAATCCAAATGGCAAAAACAAAGAAAGAGGTTGACTCTTAAAAGAAGGGAGAAAAAAACCCTCAACTATAAAGGAAACAATATAAGAATCAAACAAGATCCTCCATTTGGAACAATCCAGGCAAGAAAAGAGTGGAATGACATATTCAAAGTACTGAAAAAAAGAAACTTTCAATTACGAGTCCACTCCCCAGCAGAACTCTCATTTACATGCTTGGGAGGGCTAAAAACATTCTCACATATTTTAAGATAACTTTGGTCTGCCAGATCTCATGGACTAGCTCTTGGGGTCCAGATGCATTAGAGGGCTTCTTCTGAGTTCTCTTTGAGGAGAATGGATATATGGACGACGAAATATGAAGAAAATGATATCACACAGTGAATGATTGGGGAAACAAATTCTGGCAAGCATGTTACAAATGTAATCTCCAAGCTAGGGAGTAAAAGCCAGTCATAGATATTGATAAGAATGTTTAAAATTACATTACAAAGCAGAGCTTAACAATAAACAATACATCAAGATATGGGTATAAGCAGTAAAAATTCTGAGTTACGAAGGAGAAGGTCATAACTCAAAGTTTGCTCTTTGCAAACTAACTTCAGATGCAAAATCAGGGATTAATGAGAAGTAGAAAAAAATCTAGGAATACTATCTTCACTGGGATGGCCTCTATTATTTTAGAAGTCAAGTGAAAGAAAGAGCTAAATCCACTAAGGTGTAGCTCTCATTTTCTGGGAAATGTCAATAGCCCAGTATCTGCATTCTGGCTATGCCCTTGCATCCCAGAAACCAAGGCTGCCAGGGCACTTTGAAGAAAAGAGAAAAATATTGTCTTTGATTTGGTGCTAAATATTATCCAGTAAAGGGGTTTTAATCAAGGCTATATTTTCCCAGTGAATATCAGCAATATGGAGAATTAATTATTAAGGCCGAATAATGTAAAGTTAATATGATGTCAGTACCATAACACGAATCTCAAAAATATTTCCAGTGATCCACACAGGGGCAAAATCTTCCACAGCGGGCCTTCTAGTTAAACATTTCTTGGGGTGAACGAGTTATCTGCGTCAGGAAAATTCAGCATCTGGCAGGCCTTTTGAATCACCCCCTTTAATGGAGAGGCCTATGCATGATCCTACACTCAGACAAAAAAGAACTCATAATATTTGTGCTAACTAAACCAACCCTAAATGACTACTTAAAGAGCAATTACACAAATCCAATCTTCAATTGTAACATCAACAACCCTACACAATATAATGGCAAATAGCCCTTTCTACCAATAATTTCCTTAAACTCTCCCATTAAGAACAAGCTATTTATTTTGAGCAGGTGACCAACAACTACTCTTTATAGATATCTCTAATAATGTTCTAATGCTTTATCCACAGTAAAGGGTGTGGAGTGCGTTTGGAAGTATTTGGACTACCACTACAGTGCTCCCTATAAGTTGTTTAAATGTCTTAATTTTACTATATCTATAAAAACATTTTTATCTTTTTTGTCCACAGTGGTACTTGTAGATATAGGTTGGTCACCCCAGTTCCACATTGCAATGCTATACTATATTAACAGGGCTCATTATGATAATGTCACAAAAAATTCAATCTATTCATTTTCTACTTGATTATGTCTGCTAATATAATCTAATGGTCATGTCCAAAGATAGCAATAGAATATGCAACTGCATGCCATGAACTCCTGTTACAGAGCTCATTCACTGAATGCTATTGTAATCTGTTCAATTGTAAGTAGTTTACCATTATACCATAATGCTTATAATTTTATAATATTTTTAGTAAAAAAAAACCTGGATGTTCAAGACCCACTTGACAATATTTCATGGTGTAGACTCCTCTTCCAGTGCTCATTACCATATCACTTAGTTTTCTAGACTTGAAAATTATGATTGTTTTTAAGACTTCTCTATGCACAATCTAACCCACAAAGCCTTTCTTCAGTAGTTTACATCACCAATCATGATTGGTCTAGAAAATGTTAAACCTTTCCATCTGACTTTCTGACTTTATAATTTTTAAGCGTGCTGTCCCCTTTCACCTGGGTCAGCTTTTCAACTGTAACTCATAGATAGATCCTCAGTGTCTGTCTATGTGTGTTGGCCATCTCAATGTTTGTCTAATGTCCATCTATAATACATATAATGTCTATGTCATATATTGTCCTTCCCCTTGTCATATATAACCCCTCCTTCCTCACTTTGCTTACCACCTTACAAATTCTTTTCTAATCCTTCACTCTTTCACCTCCCATCTGTTATTTCTCCCTATTTAACCCTTTCTACCCTTAGTTCCTAACTCCTAATAAAGCAAAGCATTGCCCCCACCCCAGCCAGCCGTCAACCAGCTCCCAAAGTAAAAAGGTAGATTCTTAGCCTGAGAAGAAGTTGATACTCTGCTGCTGTTGATTTGCTCTAGACAGCCCCTTTAGCCTCACCTCCCTTCACTGTGTAATTTTGCTTGCTACCAGACTTCGTTTCTGAGAAGCCACCCAATTGAGGACATTTCCTGATATGTGATTATTGAGAGCCATTTTTTAGACTCCACAAGACCAGGCTGAAGCTGTTCTCTGGATTTTCCCCCTTTCCAAGACTATTTCAAAAGACTTAAAGGGGACATGTATATCTCCTTTGAATACTTCTTTAGAAGTATTTTCTTAATAGGTATAACCCTTACTGAATATCTTATGTAACTACAATTTTCCCCATTTTGGGGGATCTGTTTAGTAGTGAATTCTAGTAGCTAAGCTTTGCTAGTATTTAGAGTTCATGTTAGAACTAGGTTATAGGGATTGCTGGGCTTGTTAACTCTGCCCCATATGCAACAGCAATACCTTGTGGCATTGTTCCTTTTTGCATAGACACATTAAAATGAAGGAATCTTACATGTGCAAACAAGTTCTTATCTAATGGAGATAGGAATACATAAATTTTACACTGTAGTGGGGGGACTTAACACTCTGAACACTTGTCATAGTGACTTGACTTAGGCTTCAGAAGAATGGACATTGACCACTCAACCCTGACCTTGGATACCATCTATGGAAACAACCACGGTTTTATACACCATCACCGGGAATTAAACTTCTACCAGGGAAGGTCCTACTGCTGCCCTGGGACTTACTCCAGAGAGGGTTTTTATGACACCCTGATGACTTGGTAATAGCAACAACCTGCTTTCAGGGCAGGGTTCTCCACATTGCCACCTAATGATGAGATGAAACCAAAAGACATTTTGTGTCATCATCCTGATAGGATCTGTACAGAAATCAGGCTCTCTAACTACAGAAACTGACAGCAACAACTGTGATTGTGAAGAGTTTTACTGACAGAGAAAGACTTTGGGGCTGGACAATTTAGTATGCCTGGAATTTGTCTTATGCCAAGATACTTCATGGGTAAGGTTTCCCTAAAAGGTCTCCCTTTTAGGCCAAAATATTTTCCTATTTCTCCCATATTTTGCTTTGTCTATGTAAACAACTGCTCCCACCCACACACTCACACCACACACCTTTTTGTGATTTTTTTATCTCTTATCTTTAAAAAAAAAAGTACTAAACCGTCTGCTACTATATTAACCACTTTATTGGAGATACAATAATTTTCACAAATATACTTGCTACTGAACTTTTTCTTTTCTTCCATATTTTTTCTATTTTTAAAATAACTTTGCTTTCTGTCATCTTGAAACAAATGTATTATGATCAGTTATGTCAACTATGTGATGCATTTTCTTTAAATAAAGAAAATAAAAAAAATAAAATTGAATACCATTCTTCAGGCAAAAGAAACCTTTTATGGTCTTTAAATACTCTTCTCTGCTCTTCAAGATTCACTCAGAATTGGCCTCCCTTATGAACCATGTTATTTTTAATACAAAATATGTTGGCTGGATATTTAGTCCTGAGTATTTTATTATGCTTCACTCTCAAGACTAAAATTCCACCCAGAATTGAATTATCTGTGCATAACTTGCCCTTCCTACTTACAGACATTAATCCCCTCGAAGAAATGAGGTTCTTTTTCATGTTCCTACTCATCACTTTGCTGATGAAATGTACATTATTTTACAAAGACCGACAGACTCAGAATTTTCATTCCATCAACTTCATACAAAGATATGGAAGGGAATGGTGGATAAAGGCTACTGATGCTGAATTTCTATTTGAGATTCTGCCAGCAGCAAAAGAGCAGGGTAAAAACAGTCATCTAGACATTGACCAGGTAAGACTTTAAGATCTGTTGATCAATTGCAATCAACTCTTGGGAAATCCTTTACCCATTTGCTAAGCTTTTTCATACTTTTCTTTCCCCAGAGCTATTTTCCTAACCTTCCAGTCTCCTCTAAACTGGAGTAAAGACATTTTTTAAGACTACAGTGGCACACATAGGAATATACACAAATACATCAGCATTATTTTATGTATTAGCTTATATTTGAGAATCCTATTTCCTTAAAATTTCTTTTAAGCAGAACCGTAACACAATGTTTGTGGGCATTATCTGCAGGAAGCACCCTGTACTTTATATACGGAACAAATTTAATATGCAGTGGTTGTGAGAATGAATTTATAGTGCACAACTGTAGAACTGAATGCTAGTTAAGTGTAGTGAGAAATAATGAGAAAGACTGTCAGAGAGCATGAAAGGGGGCTGGGCGCTCGACTTCTCAATATAAACTAGATAAATTCTAGAGTGTATTGTGGTATAGGAGATTTAAAGATCCACAACTGAGTTTCTTGTGAATGAAGATATTTTATTTTGCACTACTTAACACTGTGTCACTTTGGAAAATATTCTTTTACATGCAAAAGTATCCAGGAATAATTGTTGGTAATTCCCACGTGTAAAGAGAATTAGATGTAGATCCTATTTGCGAAATTTTCTCTAATCCTTATAATCTTCAACAGATCCGTAAAGGAAATTAATAACCTCAATTTGCATATTCTTTTTTAAAATTCTATTTTATTGAAACCACCGTGATCTACAAAGTCCTTCATGGCTGAATTTCAGATATTCGGTGTGTCAGGGCCATTCTCAGGATGGCACCAGTGTGGACCTCCTTTCACCAATGATCCCACAGTGCATCCTATGCCACCACTCTTTACACCCAATTTACATCTTGTAAGATTCCACTGCTGGCACTGTTGAGATCCTTTCAGAGTCACTTTTTCTACTCTTCGTGTTGAAATGGAGAGACAGAATAGTAGAAACAGAAGAGCATTTCAAAATATGTTTCATTCAACCTCAGAGCAGTTTTGGAGAGGAAAACTGAGGCTCAGAAAGTCACAATAAGAGGAAAATCTCCCAAGTTCAAATGACCTCACCAAGAAGTCCAAGACCCTTCACACACACACACACACACACACACACACACACACACACACACACACACACACACACACACACACACACACACACACACGAAAATCTCCCAAGTTCAAATGACCTGACCATGAAGTCCAAGACCCTTCACACACACACACACACACACACACACACACACACACACACACACACACACACACACACACATCACCACGACTCTCCCTCCTTTGTCTCCTTCCTCTCTCCACTCCTCCCCTCCCGCCACCTTCCCGTGTTCCCGGACGACTAAAGCTCCCACCACTGCTGTGGTTCCAGCCTCTACTCCACCCGCCCCTCCGGCCCCGCCCTCTCCGGCCCCGCCTCCCCCGGCGTCGCCCTGGTCGCAGCTGCCGACCACCCGGAAAACCTCGTTGCCTAGGAAACCGGGGCGGGGCCTGGCGAGCGTCGTCACGGCGCCGCGCCTGCGCAGACGCCCTCTTTCTGACTTCCCACTCTCGCGAGACTCACATCCCGGAAGTTCCACGTCAATCGGCGGGTCAGCGGGCCGGGCCGGTGGGTCTGGCAGTTCTACGTGGCCGGTAGCGAGCGAGTGAGGCTGCCCGGGCTGGGACCGATGCAGCCATGGTAAGTTCAGACCCTGCAGGAGGGAGCGGGGCCCGGTTCGGTCCGGAGATCCTGGACTAGTGGGGGTGGGGGCGTCGCCACGACCGCAGCCTTAGGCCTTGGGAGATTCAAGCTCGGGTTGCGGGACAGAGTGCGTGGACCCGAGGGGGGTCTTTGCTCTGCTGCGTGGGGCGTTTGCCCAGCCTCTCTGTTCCGCTGCAGCGTCCGTGCTGAACATGTTGGATTGGGCCAGGATCCTTCAGCCCAAACCACCATCGCCACCCCACCCCACCCCGTCCAGCCCTTGCTGGCCACGGGGACTGCAGAGCTTGTGTGTGCTGACCCTCCACCGTGCAACTTGAGTAGATGGAGTTCCAAGTGGATTTTGCACTCGCGCTGGGATCCGTCCGGGCTTAGTTTTCTGGAAGGGAGGAAGGCTTGAGGGGGGCGTGCAAATCGCCTGCGAGATGGTCTGCACTTGCCAGTGCCCCACCTGGCTCAGGTTGGTCGTCAGCACCAGCCCTTTCATCAGAGCAGAGCCATCGTTCTGACCTCCAAAAGAATAAAAATAAAAAAGCCCCTAACGTTGTGCACTCCCAGAGTATTCAGAAGGCAAAGGTAAAGATAGGAATGTGAGCTTCTCCCTCTTGCTCCATGTTGATTGGGGTGTAGTGGAATATAAAGTTAGTGTTTGATCTTTACAACAGTAAGCACTTTGTGTATGAAGGAAAGGGTCAAAGAGCTTAGAGCTTCGTGACCTTCAGGTCCAACTCCTCATCTTTCTGTTGGATCAAAGAGCACCTTAAAAAAGTTTCAAAACAGATATAATAAGGCTCCTTGCAGCAGAGGAAGAGGTACAACAGAGGCCTCTTCCCCGCAAGTTGTGGTGGAGAAATCAGTGGTGCCCCATGGTGTCTTGGAGACCACTCCTCTGGGTGACGCCGTCTGGGCTTGGCTGTCCCCATGAGTCCTGACACCTTGTCCCAGTCTCTGAATTACGTCTCCTCATCCATTCTCTGCCAGCTACCCTCTTCTAGGTTCTTGAAGTGGCCATATTTTGGGAAAGGGCCTTGGGGTTACCTAATGTCATCATTTATTCTCAATCTTTACATGTGTGTATGTGTTTGTAAGTGTTTGTGTGTTTGGTTTAAGGAGGCTACTCAGTTAAAAGAGGCTAGTTAGGGGCTATTCCTTTCTTATTGCTTGGAGTTACTTCTAGTGGTATGTAGGCGACTGATCCCAGGCCTGTTGAACCATCTCTCCAGCCTCTGAAGTGCATTGTTTTAGTTTTGGGGCCACTCTCAGCTGTGCTTAGGGCTTACTCCTGGTTCTGGGCCCAGGACTCACTCTTCGGAGGCTTGGGAGACCACATGGGATGCTGGGAAATGAACTTAGGTCAGCTCTCTGCAGGGTATTGTCCTACCTTCTGCACTATTGTCTGTTTCTGAAATATTTCCTTTTTATCACGAAATACTTGCACATGCACATTTAAAATCATTTGTTTAAGGTTGGAAACGGAATTTACTTTGATCTTTTACCATAGAGTGTTTTCCTTGTGCCCTGCATGTCTCAGATCATTAAGCATCTGGGAAAGTAAATGATAAATAGTGTTTAATGTAGCAACTATGGTAAGCTGGGCACTATTGTGTGTAGCACAGAATTTAATTTTCATATCACTTCAGCAGTAAATAATAGTATCTCTCCATAAGAGAGTTAAAGGAAGTTCTTTACATTGAAAATGAGTGGCAGAACTGAAATTTGAATTCTATCAATTTTGTAAACTTCAATTCTTCTCTCTGTACTGAGACTCCTATACCCAAATGTATAAGGTGTTGTGGAGAAAAAAACATTACTGGTAAGTAGTGACCTTGCCTTTAATGAGCATGTGCCCTAGGAAGCAAAAAGAACGTGTCTGCAAAGCTAGTAGGAATGATCACAATCCTAGAGAATTCTTGAGGGACAGTTCCAGCTACCTAGGGTAATTAGAAACATCACCTGTAGCATTTACCTGAGTCCCCAATACATCCAGGATTTGAAAGATGGGAGGCATCAGAGTTGAGAGGAGGGTACCTTATGAGCATTGTAACATTCTTTGTGTAACATTTTATAAAACATCTCATTCAAACTAGTCTCTGATCTATTGTGAGAAATATAGTAGGAACTCTTGAATTTGCTTTTTCAGCTGGGACATTTGGGGTTGATATACTCTTGCTTATTGTATATGTAAGAGATTATATAAACTCTTATAATTTTTAAGTGTCGAGTTATTAAAAGAAGTATATGACATGTGCTTTCATAAAAAAGCTCTGTATTTCAGGCATGGCATATCTTAAATACTGCAGATTTTGTTACTCTCAGAAAAAGTTAAAGTCAGTGATGATATATTATGGGACAAATTCAGAAATAATGGAGTAAAAGATTCTGCTTCCCTGAACAAGCAGCAATTGTGAAGAAAATAGTTAGAAAGTAAAAATATAGACGTTAGAGCGATAATACAGTAGGGAGGACGTTTGCCTTGTACATAGCTGACCTGGATTTGCTCTCTGTCATCCCATACTTCTGCACCATACCAGGAGTTTAGAGTCAGGAGTAACCCCTGAACTGAATTGCCAGATATGGCCAAAAATAAGGGGAGGGGGAAAAATGTACAAACATTGAAAAGAAGAGAAAGGTATAATGATATAGGAGTGAAGACAAGAACTAAGAACCATGATCTCTTAATCTGAAAGGGACAGATTTTGCTGAAAGTGAGGAATGTAAGTGTAAAAAGTAAGTACAAGCTTTCAGATGGTCAGTGACACAAATTTGGTAGAAATATAAAAAGACCAGTAAAAGCGTGGTGAGTTACTTGCTTACCCACAGGAAATTTGCTGCTGAACTGATCTAATAGTCTTCATTTTGAATGAAAAGTAACCACAAATTTCTTTTCCACTCATGATGCTTCTGGAAGAACACAAAAGTTAAGTTTTGAGGTTTGGAGATAAGGGTCAAGAGGAGAGTACTGGGCTTTGCAAGTGTGAAGCTCTGGCACTGTACCATTGGTGTGGCCTTCAAACCAAATTGTTCATAGTATTGTTGGGTTACAAAAACTTCGATAATAACACTTTGGAATACCTTCTCTTTTCGGTGGGTGCTTGAACCCAGCCCAGGTATATGATGTGACATTAATAATTATTAGATGTTTTATATGTACTTATTCTGTAAGTGCTCAGGAACTCCACAAGCTATTTCACTAATAAGATGTATTTGGCCCTTTTCACATTGTTGCTGTTTGCACTCTTGGTGTCAGAGTACCAGAACGTAAAAGTGCCGACATCTTCGTACTGATAAGTATATTCTTTATTGGGCCACAGGGATTAAAAAAAAAAGTTTCACATAAGAATGTCATTGAGGGGCCGGAGTGATAGCACAGTGGTAAGGCATTTGCCTTGCACACAGCCAACACAGGACAGACCCCAGTTTGAATTCCGGTATCCCATATGGTCCCCCGAGCCTACCAGGAGCGACTTCTGAGCGCAGAGCCAGGAGTAATCCTGAGCAATGCTGCCGGTGTTAAGCACCACCCCTCCCCCCCACAAAAATAACCTGAATGTCATTGAAAACTTGAATACTGCCAGATGTAGCCACATAAAGGAAAAGAAAGACATTGATAAAATAGTAAAAATCATCCCATCACATTTAGACATTTGCATATGCATCTTTAAAATACTGTGATGAAGTGGTAAGTATATGTTATTACTAATGCATATTGTTGACTTGGAAGCTTTACTTAAAACTAGCTGGTTGCTTAGTCTTAGACTTGAAATTCTTTTTCTTTCGGTTTTTGGGTTATACCCAGTGATGCTCAGTGCTTATACCTGGCTTTCTGCTTAGGGATTACTCCTAGCAGTGCTGGGGGATGGCATGTATTGGTGGGGATTGACCCAGGCTGGCCATGTTCAAGGCAAGAGCTCTAGTTGCTGTACTATTGCTCTTAGCAAGAGTGTGGTGTCCTAAGACCAAAAGTGGGTTTTAAAAAAATTCTTATGTCTAAGTGAAATAGGTGCTTTAATTTGGAAATGTTTATAGTTCAGCAAAGTAAAAGTAATTGTTTTGTACTCCTGTTAATATTGTTTTTAGTTAAAATCTCACATATTTTGTTGGCATAGTGATTTAGTGATTGTTGGGGTTTTTTTTATGCTTTTTCTTTAGCCTCTCCGACTTGAGATCAAGAGAAAGCTAACTGCTCGATCTGACCGAGTTAAGAGTGTAGATTTGCACCCCACAGAACCATGGATGTTGGCAAGTCTTTACAATGGAAGTGTGTGTGTTTGGAATCATGAAACACAGGTAAGAGTTTTTTAAAGACTTTATTAGAAATCCTATATTAAACTGCTTAAAATGAAAGAGAAGAAAGTTAGCAGAGTCCAGTCCTATCTACCAAGTGCTCTCTCAAATAAATTGATGCAAGTATTTTCGTCAAAGAGGAACTAACAGTGATGTGTTAATTGCGGAAGAAACTATCTGGGCTCAAAATAAATAATATTTTAATATTAAATTCTAATTTAATATTAGATCTTTTAAATCAAAGAAACTAATGACAGTTTGTAAGATAAAATTTCCCTTTTTTTTGGTTTTTGGGTCATACCCGGCAGCACTCAGCACTCAGTATTATGAATGGGATTTTTCCCCCATGTCATCATAATGATATGCAGAAAACTTTTCATCATCCTTACAAAGTGTAGATTATATCAAGGAAGTATTTTTTTAATGAATTAATTTATTGGTTTGGGGCTACACCCAGCAGTCTGCAGGGGTTACTCCTGGCTCTGTGCTCAGAAATCGCTCCTGGCAGGGGACTGTGTGGGATGCTGGGAATAAAACTGGGTCCTTCCCAGGTCAACCACTTGCAAGGAAATGCCCTACCTACTGTGCTATCTCTCTGGTCCCTCAAGGAAGTATTTCTAAATAATTTTGATTTCACATAGAAGAATATGCATTTCATAGATTATTTGCCTTATGCTTGTTTGGTTTTCTTTTTTATTTCAAGCTTAAAAGTTTATTTTATTTACTTATTTTATAAAATGTTTAACACTATGATTATAAGCATGATCATAGTTGGGTTTCAGTCATAAATAGAACACCCCCCCTTCATCAGTGCAACATTCCCACTACCAATGCCCTTCTCCCTCTTTCCCGTATTTGAGACAGGCATTCTACTTCTCTCACTCATTAAGATTGTCATAATAGTTATTAGTGTAGTTATTTCCCTAACTGCACTCATCACTCTTTGTGGTGAGCTTCATATTATGAGCTGGTCCTTCTGGCCCTTATCTCTATTATATCTGGTCATTATTACAATAATGTCCTTAATTTTTCTTAAAATCCATAGTTGAGTGAAACTATTCTGTGTCTGTCTCTCTCCCTCTGTCTTATTTTACTCAGCATAATAGATTCCATGTACGTCCATGTATAGGAAAATTTCATGACTTCATCTTTCCTGACAGCTGCATAATATTCCATTATGTATATGTACCCCAGTTTTTTTTAGCCATTCATCTGTTGAAGGGCATCTTGGTTGTTTCCAGATTCTGCCTATTGTAAAGAGTGCTGCAATGAATATAGGTGTGAGGAAGGGATTTTTGAATTGTATTTTTTGTTCTTGAGTATATCCCTAGGAGTGGTATAGCGGGATCATATAGGAGCTCTATTTCCAGTTTTTTGAGGAATCTCCATAGTGTTTTCCATAAAGGCAGGACTAGACGACTTTCCCACCAGCAGTGAATGAGAGTTCCTTTCTCTCCACATCCCCGCCAGCACTGATTGTTCTTGTTCTTTGTGATGTGTTCCAGTCTCTGGTTTGAGATGGCACCTTATAGTTGTTTTGATTTTCATCTCCCTGATGATTAGTTATATGGAACATTTTTTCATATGTCTTTTGGCCATTTGTATTTCTTCTTTGAGGAAGTGTCTGTTCATTTTTTTCTCCCCATTTTTTGATGGGGTCGTATGTTTGTTTTCTGATTAAGTTTTTCAGGACCTATATATTTTGATGTTAGCCCCTTATCTGATGGGTATTGGGTGAAGTTTTTCTCATTCTGTGAATGGCTTTTATATCCTAGACATTATTTCCTTTGAGGTGCAGAAGCTTCTCAGCTTAATATAGTCCCATCTATTTATCTCTGCTTCCACTTGTTTGAAGAGTGCTCTTTCCTCCTTGAAGATGCCTGCAGTCTCAATGTCATGCAGTGATGGGAGTGTTTTACCTATGTGTTGTTTTATATATCTTATGGTTTCAGGCCTGATATCAAGGTCAACTCCAAATGGTTTTCTTTCATCTGGATAAATATTGCATTTTAGTTTTCTATACCTAATCTTTTTCTTTTAAAGTGCAGAACACATAATTAGCACTAATGTTTCTTATATAATAATTATATTGCTAGATTGAATTATAATTCAGTTATGTTCAATGAAGTTGAATTCTTTAATGCCAGATAAAAATCACATTGGATGAATTTAATATGGCAAAATAGAGTAAGGTCAGAAGTAAGTGTTAAAACACTCATGGGGCCAAAGGGATAGCACTGCTGGTAAGGTGTTTGCCTTACATGTGGCCGACCTGGGAGGGACCCGGTTCAATTCTGGGCATCTCATTTTGTCTCCCAGCTTGCCAGGGGTGGTTTTTGAGTGTAGAGCCAGGAGTAGTCCCTGAGAGCTGCCGGGTGTGGCCCAGAAATCAATCAATTGATCAATCAATCAATCAATAAAGTTTAAAAAAATAATAAAACACCCTTTTATATTGCTATAATGAAATATTAACAACTGCACGATGATCTCAAACCCATTAGTGACATTTTATATAGGTTAACACTTTGTTCTCTTCTGCATCCAGTACCTATAACATTACCTGTTATACATAGTAAGAGCTTGCAGTTATTGTTGAGCTGATGAATAAATACTTTCTTTTATTTCAGGATTTTTTACCTCTCATGTTTTATATTTTTATCTTATACATTCCTTTTGCCTTAATATTCCTCTCCTTTGATCTTTCTCTTTATTTGGATGTTTAAACATTTCTGATTTTGCGTTTAACATATTGTTGATAACTCTCCTCAACTCTCATGCTTCCTAGTTTTCTAGGCCATCCCTTCTGTCAGCTCTATTTCTATCAAAATGGAAGACCAAAGACAAACATTGGTTTCTGATCTTGCAGGAAATATTCTGTTTTCTATTGCCTGGTGTATAATTTCCTTCTGAGCAGCTTGGAGAAATAAATAAATCCCTGCTTCTTCTTTTTTTAATAAAAATAAATGAATAACATTTGTATGGAGGTTTATTGTATAAAAGTAGAAAAGATCTCTTGTTCCTATGTGAATATTTGTGTTTGTGGATTTAATTTTTAAAAGAAGAAACTAACATCTTTAAAAAATAATTCATTCAATAAATATTCAGTATACATTGATTATTTGCCAGTAATTGTTCTGGGATCTGGGATACAGAGGAAAACAGGATTTCTTCCCTCAGGATGCTTGGCATAAAATACTGACATTAAGCACTTAATTATGAGTTATTATAGTATGACTTTGTTGTTGTTTTGCTTTGGGGATTTTTTATTTTTATTTTTATTATTATTATTATTATTTTTTTTTGTGGTTTTTGGGTCACACCCAGCAGTGCTCAGGGGAAACTCCTGGCTCTCCATGCTCAGAAATCCATGCTATCTCTCCAGCCCGGGGTGGGGGGGGGCATGGGGGTTGTTGTTAGTTTGTTTGGGGGCCATACCGATCTGTGCTCAGTGTTGCTCTTAGCTCTGTGATCAGGATCACTACTGGTAGCTTCAATAGGGTACAGGGAATTGTGCCCAATAGGCCGCATACAAGGAAAATGTTGTACCCGCTGTATTATCACTCCAGCCCCAGATTCTACATTATGAAATTGTGTAAAGTTTGTTTGGATAGGTTTTTGAGGGTAATTAACAGGAACAGATGAGAATTAATTGAAAATAATGTAGCTTGGGTAGGGAAGGGTTGGAGCACTACAGATCTGGAATTTGTCTTTTGGACGTTTACTTACTTTTTTTTTTTTAATATAAATATCTTAATTTTAAGTTTTTTGAAGAAAATAGTGATCTATTGGTTTTCTATTTGCCTGTTAAGCTTAAGGATATAATTTAACCTGTGATTTAAATCAGTGTTTCTCAACCAGGGACCATATGTATCTGTGTTTTATAGTAAGGGGGAGCCATTAAATAATAACAGGGGTCAACCTGTTGGGTGGGGTGGTCACAAAATGGAAAGAGAATGGAGGTGAAGGTCCAGAGCTATAGTATGGAGGGTAGGACATTTTCTTTGCATTCAGCTTATTCAGGTTTGATCTCTCATAACTCATTATGTATATATTTTTAAATTTTAAAGACACTGGTGAAGACATTTGAAGTGTGTGACCTTCCCGTTCGTGCTGCAAAATTTGTTGCAAGGAAAAACTGGGTTGTGACAGGAGCGGTAAGTCTTGGATTTTGGTTTTGGAATTGATGATGATTATACAAATTAGTTGCAGTATTTTTACTCTGTATTTGCTCTGTTAATTAGTGCAGTGTTTTGAAGTTTGGATTTATATCTTGAACCTATAAATACCTTTCAAGCAATTTATTTCATAACCACTCTGATGTTTTGGGATTTCTGTTTCCAGGATGACATGCAGATCAGAGTGTTCAACTATAATACTCTGGAGAGAGTCCATATGTTTGAAGCACACTCAGACTACATTCGTTGTATTGCTGTGCATCCAACCCAGCCTTTTATACTAACTAGCAGTGGTAAGAGATGATCCCCTTCCGTTCTGTACCTCTCTGGGTTCATCATTTTCATTTAGTGAGAAGTGTAATGCTTTAAGCTGCTGTTACAAATAGAGTTTTAATTCCAAGCACCCTTTAAACTGTTCAACTCCATTAACGTGCTCTCCATGCTATTTTGCTTATGTATTCTAATGAAATATCAGCTCGCCTCTAAGTTTGTTTAGCAATTGCTCCTTTTCCTGTCAAGAAAAATCTGAAGGTCTAGATGTTTAAACTTCTGCTCAATCGAATGCTAATGTACATGCTAATAATGAGGTTTTGTAGAATTGCCATAGATCCTAATTAAATCTTTATATTCAAACTAGTTTGCATCTGGTATTATGTATAAAACTGTGCATCTCGGGGAGGGCAATTAAAACAAGTTACATTGAGGGGCTGGAGAGATAGCACAGAGATAGGCGCAGAAGGACAGTGGTTCAAATCCCGGCATCCCATATGATCCCCTGAGCCTGCCAGGAGCGAATTCTGAGCATAGAGCCAGGAGTAACCCCAAGCGCTGCCAGGTGTGACCCAAAACAAACAAACAAACAAAAAAAAAAACCCAAAAACAAGTTACATTGAATTGGCAATGACTCAGAATGTTTTTTAATTGTTGTGATGCCATCCTTGGAAGTGCTGGCTGTCCATTTGTTGCCCAGGATTAAACCCAGGGACACATACAGTGTCCCTGTGAAGCAGTCTTTCTGCTTCACTACTTGACCCACTTCCCCAGGTCTTCTTGAAACATCTCTTTTATTGTTTTTTAATTTTGGGCAATACCTCCTGGTTCTCAGGAGTCACTCCTGGCTCTGCACTCAGGAATTACTTCTGATAGTGCTCAGGGGACCTTATAGGATGCTGAGAATTGAACCCCAGGTCGGCCATGTACAAGGCCCTACCATTGCTCCGACCCCAACTTGAAATATTTCTAACTTAAACATTGAAAAGTAATTTATAATTTTTTTAAAACTAGTTTTGTATTATAAGAGCAAATACCTATTTCCTGATCATCATCATCCTTCACAATTGAACATCTAATCAGACCTATGTTACGCTCGTCATGCTGGAAAACTCACCAAACCTTTTTAAAACTCTTCCATGAAGTATAATTTCATTAAATTTCTGTTACCATTAGTAACTTTACTCTTTTACCTCCAGTCTTCTCTAGAGAATTACTCTAAGAAAGAGGATTTAGGGAAATCTGTTCTATCCGATTCTGGTTTTTCTTGTTGTTGTTTTGGTTTTTTATCAGTCATAAAATATATGGTTTGTGTTGCATTGAATGTGACAAAGACCCTTCTTTTTTCTTCTGTGTGAAAGAAATAAAAACGTCAGTTAACTTGAGATTTTTCTTTTGCCCTAGATGACATGCTTATTAAACTCTGGGACTGGGATAAAAAATGGTCTTGCTCACAAGTGTTTGAAGGACACACCCATTATGTTATGCAGATTGTTATTAACCCCAAAGATAATAATCAGTTTGCCAGTGCATCTTTGGACAGGACCATTAAGGTAGGTTATCTGTATCTGTTATGATTATTGGTGAAGTACTTTTATTTCCAATATCTTACAATGAATTGCCAGCAAGTTATTCCTGTTTTGGAAGTTTCTTTATAAAGCTCATTTTGCAGTCAAACTAGAATTTTCCATTTTGATCAGTGATGTGTCCTGTTTAGAAAAACACTCTGGCATGTGAGTCTTTTTTCTTGTGGAGATAATATATTGTACGATATGAGCCTCTGTAGACCAGGGTAAGGAAAACGACAGTATCTTCTCTGACTTAAATTATTCTTTTTCTCCTTTGAGTATATACTGTTGACCTCTGCTAATTATTAATGTCTTTTACATGCCACCATTTTCTTTCTCTTACTTCATTTATCCTTGCTGCTTCTTTTTGTAACATTTAAATTTCATCTGGTCAGTTTCCAATCTGAGGATAAAAATAGTCCAAACATCTTTTTATTGGGGGTGGTGGTTTTGGGGTCACACCCTGCGGTGCTCAGAGATTACTCCTAGCTCTGCATGCAGAAGTCGCTCCTGGCAGGCTCAAGGCGCATATGGGATGCCGGGATTTGAACTGGGTCCATCCTGTGTTGGCCACGCACAAGGCAAATGACTTACCACCAGTGGTCCTCAAACTATGGCCCACGGGCCACATATTGTATTTGTATCTGTTTTGTTTCTTCATTGCAAAATAAGATATATGCAGTGTGTATAAGAATTCGTTCATAGTTTTGTTTTTACTATAGTCAGACCCTCCAATGGTCCGAGGGACAGTGAACTGGCCCCCTGTTTAAAAAGTTTGAGGACCCCTGTTACTACTGTGCTATTGCTCTGGCTCAAATGCAAACATCTTAATTTGGAATGCTCTGGTTCTCCCAAAGTACTGCCAGCAGACATGAGACCTTTTCTGTTGGCCTGCTCCATTTACCTTCTCTAGAGATGACAGTAGGTGTCACAGACCCTTATCTCATTTAGCTCTTCTTCCTGCAGAACTTTATTTTCCCTTTTCATATCTTCTGGACAGCTGCTCATCTTTCAACGCTCAACACAATTATTTTCTCTGAAAAGCTCTTTTCAGACATTCCTTTCACCTCTAGATGAAGCAGTCATTCTGATCCTTTCCCTTCCACAGCTTTTTGCTTTGTGTTAACCTTTTTCATATTAAGTAATAGTAAAGGTCTCTACATATTTATCTCCCTAAGTTTTGATATTTGGGGCAGCCTTTTTTATCCACGTCTCAATAACAGGCAGCACTGGGCCCCATATCCTGTGTGAGTTGCAGTGAGTATAATCATGTTCATTTTTTTAAACTCCAGTTCTTGTGTTATATATGTATTATATATTACAATATTTAAATTTGATTATTGTATTAACTTTGCTCCCACATGTTTGCTTACATCTTATATTAATTTTCTTTTAAGATTAGGAGGTTATATATCTGAATTATTAAGCATTATGTCTGACTAAGTTTGGATTTGGGCTTTACTTTTTCTCACCCTATCATTGAATTACAATATTTTGACATAAGTTGGAAACTATTAAGTTAGTTGTAAATTTTCTTCACTAAGTTAGGTATATCTTGAGAACAATCACCTTGTCTTTAGCTCAGAATAAAGTATAGTATGCAGTAAGTGGTAAATCTTTATTGTTTTTATGCTCTCTGTGGACCTCCTTTATAATAAGTACATGGTGACTATAAGGTGTAGTAGTGGGCTACAATAATGTCTGTTTTTTTTTCTTCTTATCTCACTAAGTATACTTTATTAGACTTATGTTAAGTTTCTTGTAAAATCATGTGTGACCTTAAGATAAAATTTCTCTTAGCGTCACCTATGTCACTTAGGCGGTCTATTAAAAACTTAAGCTTCTGGGCATCTTTGTAGAACTATTGAATTATAATTGCTAGGGTTAGAGCTTGGAATCTCAAATTTTTAGAGAAAGCTATAATAATTCTGCTCTCCAAAAGTCTGTAACAGAGAAAGAACAAAAGGACACTATTGGATAGAACAAACAAACTTTGGCTTCTCTCTGCGGACTCTGACACTATGTGTGGTATATGACCATGATGTGGAAGTGTGGATAAATCCTCACATCCTGATCCTGAGGGAAGAGGGAAAGCAGATCTGGAACAGACCCATGTTGCAGGAAATAATCCAAACCAGGCTGGAGAGAGACAAAAGACAGGTCTGGGATCTTTCCACAATGTAGAGAGAGAGGGAAGCTCACTAGTAACACAGTCTCTATTGGGAAGAAAGAGCCATCCTCATGGATAGAGAATAGATTGGGGAAAAGAGCCTATCCAGAGTGGTTAAGGTGAAATCTGATACCATACCGATTTAGGGTAAAGTCTGATTACTCAAGCAACCATATTTGGGGCCTTCTGATCTACAAGTGCTCCTGTTCCTTGTAGGTGTGGCAGCTTGGCTCTTCTTCCCCAAACTTCACTCTGGAGGGACATGAGAAAGGTGTGAACTGTATTGATTACTACAGTGGTGGAGACAAACCCTACCTCATTTCAGGGGCTGATGATCGTCTTGTCAAAATATGGGATTATCAGGTACAAATCTTTCAGAATCTTATTTCCCATTTGTCATAGAGAGGCTTTTACAGTTCCTGGTTGAATTTTATTCACTGCATCATAAGTAAAGGCTATATAATATTTAAAACTAAATACTGTGAATCTAAACTATGGACCCAGATTTTCCATAACAACTAAAATAAGACTGGAAAGAGCTTAGTGGGCTGAAGTGCAAAGCAGGAACTGAGGTGTAGGCTCTGTCCTTTGCATGACCACTTGGCCCCCTGATTACTGCTGACATGTGCTTTCACAAAAAAAAAAAAAGAAAACAAGTGCTTGTGTAATATATAAAGGTAAAGGGGCCAGAACGGTGGCGCAGGGTGTGTGTGCATTAACTTAGGATGGACCGCCATCTGATCCCCTGGCATCTCATAAGGTCCTCCAAGCCAAGAGCAGTTTCTGATCGCATAGCCAGAAGTAACCCCTGAGCATCACTGGGTGTGACCCCAAAACCAATATAAACACATATATGTATGTATACATATATATATATATATAAAGGTAAAATGTCATTATGTTTTCCTTTCACATCGTAGGTCAAATTTTAACATTCTATTTAAAATAAATTATTTTTTTTAATTTTTTTTTAATTATGAGAACAAAGATGCAAAGAAAGAGGACAGGGTAAAGTGGAAGGACAATCACCCATAACATAATTCTCAGAAGAAGTCCCCTTGCTGATATCTTAACTTTGAACTTTCAGCCAAAGAACATTAAGATAAATAACACAGAATCCATGTACAATTACTTTGTCCCTCAAGTCCCCAGATTGTAACACATAATATTTCTTAACAGCACACAAGGCAATCTAAAGCCATAAAACTTACGTAACTCCTTAAACATAAGAGGCATAGTATTTTTTACATTTCCATGTACATGCATATTGGCTTAAGTTAACCTCAAAAAATTTTTTTTTTTTTTGGTTTTTGGGCCACACCTGGCGTTGCTCAGGGGTTACTCCTGGCTGTCTGCTCAGAAATAGCTCCTGGCAGGCACGGTGGACCATATGGGACACCGGGATTCGAACCAACCACCTTTGGTTCTGGATCCGCTGCTTGCAAGGCAAACGCAGCTGTGCTATCTCTCTGGGCCCAGTTAACCTCAAATTTTAAGTGTTTTTTTTTTAAGGATTAGAGTCAAAGGAGCACAGTAAAGACAGTGTTAGAGTGGCAATTGTTGTTTGCATAGGCCCACCAAAATATGAGGCGCATGGAAAGGAATAACCTTGGCCTAAATACAAAGAGACCCTACTCCTGAAGTTTCCTGGCATAAGACCAACTCTAGGCTCCAGGCAAGCTAGATCGTCCAATCCAAGACATTGTCTGTAGTGCCAACACACTTTTATTTTTCACAGTCTCTGTTGTTGGTATCATGTTTCTGTATTAAAGATCCTGGAATCTGTATATCCTACATTGAAGTCAGGATGTGGAGCGTCCTCTCGTTTCACCTCACCATTAAAGGGCAATGCAGGGAGCCCTGTCCTGTAAGCAGGTCTTTGTTGTTATTAAGTCTTCTCAGTGTTAAGGGAAGTCTCTTTTGAGCAGGTCGATGTCTGAGCAGTGGTAGGGTCTTCCGTGGTAGAGGATTGCTTCCAGGTGATGTTATAGACAAACCTGTATGTTTTGTGGATGGCTTCCATGGTTCAGGGGTGAATGGAAAATGCCCTTTCTTCTGAGGCCTGTTCCCGGTCATTATGTCAATGTTCAGGGTGTAAGGTCCCGTTGCACTACAAGATTTGTGTGTTCCAATCTCTATTAGATAGGATCTTATTTGTATGTATAGTGTTTTCCCATTTTAATGTGCCTATGCAAAAAAGGAGCAATGCCACGTGGCATTATTTGCGCATATGGGGGTCATAAGAACAAGTCCAACAATCCCCATGACATGGTTCAATCATAAGCATTAAACTGGGGGACTCTTTTCACCAAAATTCCTTGTTGAACAGCTCAAAAAGAGAAGATAAAAAGTGGTTAGAATCGTCAGTGTATAAGAGAATATTTAGGAAGACTTATAGCTGTCAGAGAAAAAACACAAAATATTCTAAAGAAATATGTGTCCATTTTATGTCTTTTGAAACAGTTTGGGGTTGTAACACACAATGTACGGTTTTGGTCTGTGATTAGGATTGTGCAGTACTGAAGTTAAAAAGAGTAATGTGGGGCCCGGAGAGATAGCACAGTGGTGTTTGCCTTGCAAGCAGCGGATCCAGGACCAGAGGTGGTTGGTTCGAATCCCGGTGTCCCATATGGTCCCCCATGCCTGTCAGGAGCTATTTCTGAGCAGACAGCCAGGAGTAACCCCTGAGCACTGCCGGGTGTGGCCAAACCCCCCCCCCCCCAAAAAAAAGAGTAATGTGGGTTAGTGATGTTTGGGGGGGCTGAGAGATTTAAGGAGTAAAAATGAGCTTTGTAGGGATGTGGGAAAGGGCAGAATACAAAATGGACATTCTGGATACGCAACACATAACATAAAGATAAGGAATACTCTTAATACATGCAGTGCGCGAGGGGGCGCTAGCCCCCCTGCACGGTTTTCCATATGTAGACTGTAGACATACATATGTCTGCATACATATGTAGACACTATACATACAAATAAGATCCTTCTGGAATCCCAGAAGGCTTGGAGGCCGGGGGCAGAAGAGGGGAAGGCTAGGGACCTATCAAGGCTCCCAGCACACCCAAGTTAGGGAGAAGGCCTTCCACATGGGGTCTCCCCAAACCCCATGCCTGCTAGAGCTAGCCTCCAGCTCGAGAGGATCGACAGAGAGCCAGAAACCAGGATCTGCCCGCCCTACACCCTGTGCCCTTCCCACCCTAGAGCTGGGGGGAAGGGCGGGGAAAGCTTGGGACCCCATCCAGGAGGGACCCCTCGACACCCACCTTGTCTGGCCACCTGGGCTGCCACTCCAGAAGGCCTGGAGGCCGGGGGCAGAAGAGGGGAAGGCTGGGGGGCCTATCAAGGCTCCCAGCGCACCCAAGTTAGGGAGAAGGCCTTCCACATGAGGTCTCCCCAAACCCCATGCCGGCTAGAGCTAGCCTCCAGCTCAAGAGAGGACCCCAAAACCAATATACACACATATACGTATGTATATATATATATATATATATAAAGGTAAAATGCCATCATGTTTCCCTTTCACATCGTAGGTCAAATTTTAACATTCTATTTAAAATAAATTCTTATATCCTCTAGTGTGTGTGTGTGTGTGTGTATATATATATATATATATATATATATATATATATATATATTTTTTTTTTTTTTTTTTTTTTTTTTTGGTTTTGGGGTCACAACCGGCAGCAGTCAGGGTTACTCCTGCTCTATACTCAGAAATCAATCCTGGCAGGCTCGGGGGACCATATGGGATGTTGGGATTCGAACCACTGTCCTGCATGCAAGGCAAACACCTTATCTCCATGCTATCTTTCCGGCCCCATCCTCTAGTGTCTTTATTAGCAGACTATTTATATTTGAAAGCTAGAAAATAATTGATTGTTTTCTGGCATAGCTATGATGCAATCATTTTAAAGTATAGATTAATAAAATAACTTTTTTTTAGTTTTTGGGTCACATTTGGCCGTGCTCAGGGATTACTCCTGGCTTTGTGCTCAGAAGTCACTCCTGGCAGGCTCGGGGGACCATATGGGTTGCTGGGATTAAAGCCACCATCTGTTCAAATCCGTTGTGTGCAAGGCAAATGCCTTACCCCTGTGATATCTGGCCCTTAAAAATAACAACTTTTTAAAATAAATTCTTTTATTGAGACCAGTGTGAATTACAAGTCTTTCACAGCTGTAATTCAGTTACATAGTGACGGAAAATTAGGGCCATTCCCACCACCAGTGTTGACCTTCTTCAGCCACTCTTCCCAGCTTGCATCCCATACAACTCCACCCATAGCCCCCCAACTGCTAGTGTAACAGGTCCCTTTTGCGTATAGCTTGTTGTAGTTTGGATCTCTTCATTCTATTGTCATTGACATTGGTTTGGGTACTTAGGGCTGACCATTTTTTTTAAATTAACAACTTTTGTATTTTGTTTCTATGCTCTTCTAGGTCCAAGATTTCATTATATTTTCTTTTGTTATTCTCAAAATTTCCACAAGCTGTTCAAAAACGAGGCATATAAAACTGGAAGTTTCTTAGAAACTTAGTCAAATTACATTTAAATGCATAATGAAACTATTGAAGAGGGTTTATTAATTTTTAGTGAAAATGTTCGATGGAAACCAGATCTTTTAAGCTGCATGTTATTTTCTTTAAATCTGATAATCTGCATTGTCTGGTTATCAAATTGTGAAAATATATACCAATATCATTCTGTAGATTTTCTGTATTGAATTCTATTTCAGTTGTTCTGTAACTGATATTTTATCTCTGCATGGGAAATAAAGGCCAGCTTACTTTTTACCCCTCACTAATAATAAAAGTGGTTTCTGTGTCTTGATTACAGAACAAAACATGTGTGCAGACACTGGAGGGGCATGCTCAGAATGTATCATGTGCCAGTTTTCATCCTGAATTGCCAATCATCATTACAGGCTCAGAAGATGGTAAATTAAAGTTGTGTTTTATTCTTTGCTTATAATTACTGCAGGTATTACAAAATCAGGTAGTACTTTTGCATTGTAAATTGGAGTTTTCAGTGATATTAAGTTTTTGTTTTGGTTTTTTTGGGGGGTTGCTCTTGATGTTGCTCGGAGGTTACTCCTGCCTCTGCTCTCAGGAATCATTCCTAATGATGGTTGGGAGTCCATATGGGATGCTGGGGATTGACTCTCTTTATACACATGCAAAGCAAGTGCTGTAATATAGCACTTGTAGAGATTCTGTAGTATCTCTAGCCTGGTATTGTTGTTGTTGTTTTTTAAGTAGATAACATCTATAAAAGGATAAAAGGATATCACCGCCTTTATTATTCTAATATTCTTTGAGTCACAGGAACATCTCCTGAAGTCCTAGTGACAAGTCCTAGAAGAGCCTATGTTTTGAATTCTTAACTCGGGGGTCACTTTCTTGCTTTGCCTCTTCATAAATTTTGTACTTCTTGGTAAATGATGGAATAGGAGAATACATATCCTCTAAGCCCCAGTAGGATTTTAGTAAAAGGATGGGAAGAAATCACATGTCTGAAGCATCTAGCATATAGAATCACTGAACCAAGGAAATCCTATTACTCTTTCACATTTAGAATCACATCTCAGTTTCAGCTTCTTACAAATATCATTTTTTGTTTTGAAAAGATATTATTATTATCATTATTGTTTAATAATTACTTATAATAATTATTGTTTAATAATATCTTTAAGCACCATGATTAAAACATGTTTGTAGTTGGGTTTCAGTTATAAAAAAAGAACATTCTTCTTCACCAGTGCAACCTTCCCATCACCCATCTTCCTCCTCCCCCACCCCCTGCCTGTATTCAAGACAGGCAGCAAGCATTCTATTAGCCATTATCATGATAGTTGTTAGTGTAGATATTTCTCTAATAGCACTGACCACTCTTTGTGGTAAGATTCATATCATGGGCCTGTACTTCCAGCCCTCATTTCTATTGTTTATGTGTATTACTATAATAATGTCTTTTATTTTTCTTAAATCCCATAGATAACTGAGACTGTTCTGTGTCTCTCTCCCTGACTTATTTCACTCAGCATAACAGTTTGCATGTCCATCTATGTCTATGAAAATTTCATGATTTCATTTTTTCCTGATGGCTGCATTGTGTGTATATACACCACAATTTCTTTAGCCGCTCATCTGTTGAAGGGCATCTGGGTTGTTTCCAGATTCTGTCTATTGTAAATAACGCTGCAATAAATATAGATGTGCAGAAGGCATTTTTCTAATGTGTTTTTGTTCTCCCAGAGTTTATCCCTAGGAGTGGTATAATAGCTGAATGGGAGCTCAATTTCCAGTTTTTTTGAGGAATCTACATATTGTTTTCCCTACTAGACGGCATTCCCAAATGGCAGTGAATGAGAGTTCCTTTCTCCCCACATCCCCACCAGCACTGATTATTCTTGATTTTTGTGATGTATGCCAGTCTTTGTGGTGTGAGATGGTACCTCATTGTTGTTTTGATTTGCATGTCCCTGATGATTAGTGATGTGGAGCATTTTTTCATGTGCCTTTTTGCCATTTATATTTCTTCTTTGAGGAAGAAATTCCTGTTCATTTCTTCTCCCCATTTTTTGATGGAGTTAGATGTTTTTTTCTTGTTAAGTTTTGTTAGTACCTTGTATATCTACGATATTAGCCCCTTATCTGATGGGTATTGGGTGAATAGTTTCTCCCATTCTGTGGGTGGCTAGTTTCTTACAAATATCAGTATTAATTTACATTGGTTTATAATATTACTATAGACTATTGGTTTTTGAAAAAAAAATTTAGCTAGGAAGTGTTTTCTGTTTGGATATAAAGATTTCATGTGGCTGGTTCCCCTGGCACACTGTTGGATGCTCAGATCAAAAGAAGACATTTATGTTGTTCTTTGTAGGAACTGTGCGCATTTGGCATTCAAGCACGTACCGCCTAGAAAGCACATTGAACTATGGCATGGAGCGGGTGTGGTGTGTGGCCAGTCTGAGGGGGTCCAACAACGTTGCTTTGGGTTATGATGAAGGGAGCATCATTGTCAAGGTAATCTTTTAACTAGCCTCCCTCTCAGGTTAGATGGATGTAGGCCCAACGTGTCCACCTTGCATGTATGCATCATCTTCCAAGTCATACATTATTAAATTGTACTTCTTTTGTTCAGCACTACCAATTAAGCACTCAACTGTAAAAGGCTGGAGAAAAGAAATGACAATTGACATTGCTTAAATAGACATAGTTTGTTGGCTTTTTGTTGTTATTGTGCCTTTATTTCTGTTTTCATCATCACTAAGAGCCATTTGTTATTCCAGCTGGGTCGGGAGGAGCCAGCTATGTCCATGGATGCCAATGGAAAGATAATTTGGGCCAAACATTCAGAGGTCCAGCAGGCTAATCTGAAAGCAATGGGAGATGCTGAAATTAAAGATGGGGAGAGATTGCCACTGGCAGTGAAGGACATGGGCAGTTGTGAAATCTACCCTCAAACTATTCAGCACAATCCTAACGGGCGGTAAGCTGTTACTGAATCTCTTTCCAAGCTTCTGTGTGCATGCATGAGAGCAGGTTTACAGCAGCAGCTGTGCTACATCTGCCCTCTGGTGGGCACTCCACCTGCACTTGTCCTTTCTCAACACAGCTGAGGGCAGTCATGACAGATTATTGAGTTGGCACAGGATATAAAGTACATTATCCTCTTTGGTCCCTTTCTGGGAGAAATGTTGAGGTTTGCTTCTTTATGTTTTCTTTTTAATTCATCTGTACTCCTACTCTAAGCACATTCGAGTTTGTTTCCCATTCCTCCTTTGAGGTAAGGACTGGTTTTATCTCGAGACTTAGTAGTAGGTATTCTCTAAATATGTTCCTTGCTTTTAATAAGGAAAGCTCAACCTGGAGTATGTGTCCTTTGGAGTTAGTAGTAAATTGGCTTTTTTTTTAAATCAGTAATTGAGCCATCAATTCATTTTGTTTTAAGATTTTGGAAGTGTCAAACTTACATGAAAGAAAAGTTTTATGCAATGAATTAAAAAAAAATTTTAATGATTTTACAGTTGATCTGGGCACTTTATAATGATGCCTGAGTATTGAAAGACACAAAGTAGATAACTGAAGAATGCTGCTTTGATGTCTATAAATATTTGTGATATAATTTTTTATGAAGCTAAGAGCACTTTATATTTTTCCTTTAATATCATAATAAAACATTTTCCCCTGAGTTTTGCATTTTGCCTCAGGCAAATGTAATAGCATCCAATAACAGCTTTCTAAATTAGAATTTCAAAGAGAGTTTTATGTGAGAAAATTTGGCTGTGTAGCATTCTGTTTTTACTCATATATAAATAACAGTCATTAGAAACTGGAATAAGTTATTAATTATTTTAATGACCAGTTTTTAAACAAAGATAATCTTGCAATAAGCTAGTGATAATGATGTATATGTAATGAGTAAAGGGCTAGACATCTTGGTGCTTAATAAATACTAGAGGAATTAATTTGCTTAGGGATTGTGGAGTGGAATATTTATGTCTAGCTCTGTAGTCAAATATATAACTAAAACAAAAATAACAGTCAACTGAAATAGTATTTGTTATTTGAATATTTTGTCATAAAGGTAAATCATTCATTGTTTCCTAACTTGTCCTTTTTATTTGTTCTGTATACTTCCCTGGCTTCTGTGATTTCTAGGTTTGTTGTGGTGTGTGGTGATGGTGAATACATCATCTACACAGCAATGGCATTGAGGAACAAGAGCTTTGGGTCTGCCCAGGAATTTGCATGGGCCCACGATTCTTCAGAGTAAGTTTGGGTCTGTTGATATCTAGTGAGTTCCGAGTACTGAGGCATGTTTGGGAGGACTGGAGAGGTAGTACAGGGGTTAATTAAGGTGGTAACCCCATAAATAAGTAGTCAACCCCACTTTGATCTCTGGCACTGCATATGGTCCCTCAGATACTATCAGGAGTGATCTCTGAACATTGTCAGATATGACCCAACACCCCCATCCTGCCAAAAAAAAAAAAAGACAATGAACATATTTTCAATTTTCTTAGTTTTCCCCATATGTTGTATTGCCCCTACCCTCAGCCACAGCTACTGGAGTCTCTGTGTTATATAAGATGTTTGATTTTATTTTCCTTATAAAACTTTATAAAGTTCACCAGGAAGCCAGAAATTATTTTGATCTTTTTATACCATAAATGTTTGCAATTTCTTGTAGAAAAACATGTTCCCAAACATATTTGGCCTACTGGCCCCTTTTCAGAAATACTTACTCAGTCCCTTTCTCCCCGTCTCTCCTGAGGGTCCTACTGCCCTGGTGCATCATTAAAGCAGGTCAGGAATAACTCTCTTTAGTCAGTACCATTAAAGGTTTTCTGCTGTGGGGCCAGAGAGATAGCATGGAGGTAAGGCATTTGCCTTCCTTGCAGAAGGATGGTGGTTTGAATCCCGGCATCCCATATGTCCCCTGAGCCTGCCAGGAGCGATTCCTGAGTGTAGAGCCAAGAGTAACCCCTGAGCGCTGCCGGGTGTGACCCAAAAACAAAAACAAAAAGGGTTCTCTGTTGTTCTTTTACCAGTGTTCTCACTTGTGAGAACTTCACCCTTTCACTAGTTCTATCCTCTCATAGCACCTTATCCCCTGCTGTGTCCAGCCACGGCCCTCTCCAGTGTCCTTCCTGACTTGAGCAAAGCCCCTGTCCAGTCACTTTCTCACATTCTCAGATCCAGGCACTGTCACATCTCATCTTCAAGGCCTGATCAGACTGAGTCTTCTAAGTTGTTGCCCATTGTGGTTGAGGAAGGAGTCACTTTTAAAAGGCTTTATTTTATTTTTTAGTTTTTTTTGTTTTGTTTTGTTTTGTTTTGTTTTGGGGCCACACCCAGCGGTGCTCAGGGGTTACTCCTGGCTGTCTGCTCAGAAATAGCTCCTGGCAGGCACGGGGGACCATATGGGACACCCGGACTCGAACCAACCACCTTTGGTCCTGGATTGGCCGCTTGCAAGGCAAACGCCGCTGTGCTATCTCTCCGGGCCCTATTTTTTAGTTTTGAGGCCATACCCATTGATGCTCAGGGGTTACTCCTGGCTCTGCATTCAGAAATTATTCCTGGTGGTGCTCGAAGGACTACATGGAATGCCATGTATTGACCAGGTGCAAAGCAAATGCACTGTAATATCGCTCTGGTCCCACTAAACAACTTTATTTTAAAGTCACTTTTATTGAGATCTGATTTATACAAAATAAGTGCACTTTTTTTCAGTATGATATTTTAATGAATTTGGACAGGTGTATATAGTCTCTACCCACCTGCAATGTTGAGGTACTGAACATTTTTATCACCTCCCAGATCCTAATTTCCATCAGCAGTCAGTACCTTCTCCCTACTTTGGCTTCAAAGAAAAATGAATGTGTTTCATCACCATGTTGAAGTCAGCTTCTTTACTTTCATATAGATGTTTGCTGTTATATGCTCTTTAGTTCTGACCTCTTTTGTGCTACATAATGTTTTTAGATTCATCCATATTTAGTGCTGTTTTTTTAACCCAATGGTATATTTTTGTATGAATATATCCGTTGATGTAATCATTTATTTATTGACAGACATGGGGTCCTTTAGTTCTTTTTAGTTGTTTTGCTTTTGTTTTGGGGCTTCCTACTGGCTCTGCTCTAAGGGATCATTTCTGGCAGACTCAGAGGTCCATATAGGATATAAGGAATTGAACTTAAGTCTGCCACATGCAAGGCAAGTGCTTTACTTACTTGTTTTATCACTTTGCCCCTTTTCAGTTTTTAAAATAATTTGTGTGGTACCATCAACGCCATTAATTATCTAGTTGTAAGGAACTCACACACTTAAGAGGGAAATACTGAATTTTCTAATACTGTATTTTTTCATGACTTACTAATAAAATGTATTTGAAGGTATTTGTAACTTTGTAATTTATAACTTTATGTTTAGTTATGATTTGGTATATGACATGCTATGTTTGCCTTTTTTTCCTCTCAGATATGCAATCAGAGAGAGCAGCAGTGTTGTAAAAATATTTAAGAACTTTAAGGAAAAAAAATCATTTAAGCCAGATTTTGGGGCTGAAAGTGAGTGCTATTTCTGTTTGATACATTTTCAGGAGCTTTGTAATGGTTCAAAAGATCTAAACAAATCTTTTTTTGTTCTACATAGGCATCTATGGAGGCTTCTTGTTGGGAGTCAGGTCTGTGAATGGCTTAGCTTTCTATGATTGGGACAATACAGAGCTCATACGCAGAATTGAAATTCAGCCCAAACATGTGAGTTTTTCCATTATCATTGGAATGCTGTTGTTGGTGAGAGTGCTGGTTCATTAAGGCTAGGAAGTGTCCTTGTGCCCACTGCTTCTGTTTTATTGACTTGAATACAGTACATTGGTCTTGTTCACAGTCAGAATTGTGCTATTTGAATGAGATGGTAGTTGGAGGCTATTTTGAAAAGTTGAAACATGTCTACTAAATGCTAAGCACTATTATATTGAAAATGGTTTTGGACTGAATGGAAGGAAGCTTACTCTGAACAGAAGTCAGAGCTCTTGTCTTGCCAAGGCCTGAGCAGTTCTCTCCATTCAGAATGTTAATACCCTACCTGCTAATGACTATTTAAACCAATTTCAATGACAGAGTTTTCTACCTTTAAAACTGCCAGCAGCTTTGACAGTTTTTGTTCGGAAATCATGTTTGGACACAAATCCACCTTTCAGTGTTCCTGGCTCTGTTTCTAAAACAGAGCTTCTAACTGAAGACAGTGCCCTGTGGGGGTTGGGGGAGTGCAAAACAAAGCTTCCTAAGAGGTGCCAAACCATAAGTATGCAGATGAAGTATAGAGAATTCACCCTCATGTTCATAGCATGTACACCCAGCATAGGTATATACATGTGCAAACTTAGGTAGTACCTCTGGCATGAACATTTCACAGGAAAAGGTGATATTAAATAAAATAAAGATTTGGTATGCTTGATCATGAAAGAAGAAAGGGGTTAAGAGACACTATTATTTGGTTGCTGTAGGGACTTGATTGCTTCTCTGAGTTTCTGACAGCTTTCTTCCTTTCACCCCAGCTGCATAAAAGAATCTGTAATGCCTGTATATATGCACTGCACAGAATTGTTAAATGATACTCATCATTTTAATATACGTAGATATATCTTATAAGAAACAAAGCAAGTGCAGTTTGTCAGAGCCACTCAGAAATCATTTGTCTCTGTTTCGGTTTGTCACATTGCAGATTTTCTGGTCTGACTCTGGAGAGCTTGTATGTATTGCCACCGAGGAGTCATTTTTTATCCTTAAGTATCTGTCGGAAAAAGTCTTGGCGGCACAGGAAACACATGAGGGAGTTACTGAAGATGGCATTGAAGATGCCTTTGAGGTAATTGTAGTGGCACAAATTTCTCTTTGTGTTTAAATGAGGTATATTTGAATCACAGCATTTTTCTCATATTAACAGTGTGAGTTAGGTTTGGGAAAACGAGTTTAAGGGGTTCTATTGAAAAGGGACCATTAAAAACTTGGCTCAGGGACCGGAGAGATAGCATGAAGATAGGGCCTTTGCCTTGCATGCAGGAGGACGGTGGTTTGAATTCCGGCATCCCATATGGTCCAGCCAGGAGGAACCCTGTGCGCTGCCGTGTGTGACCCAAAAAACAAAAAACAATACGACTCAGAGATCAGAGTCTAAAAGTATTTATGTGAAAACAAAACAAAACAAAACAAAAAAAACATGTGCTTTGGGTTAAGAAAACTTGTATGCAGATTTAGATGATGCTCAGTAAAGAAATTAGGTGTTCCGTCAGAATGATTTGAGCTAGATGGGAAAAATAAATCAGCAATGAGCTATCTTGGAAGACTAGAAAACATTTCTATCTGTTAGGAGGGCACTTCACACTTAGATGACAGCTTTGACAAAGACTAGAAAACATTTCTATCTGTTAGGAGGGCACTTCACACTTAGATGACAGCTTTGACATAATGGTGAAATTTTATATCCCAAATGCCCTTCTAGGAATATGTTCTTCGATGAAGAATAAAGATAGAAATTCCATGAAGTTCAATTTTGCCTTGCATTCATTGTGCACTGGGTTTTATTCTGCATTCTTTGTTCTACCATATCCCCCCAATTGAATGCAATTTTCTGTTAGTGACAGGCTTTCTAATGCAAAATAAAGTGACTAATAAGTCTTCATTTTCTTGCTGTAGGTTCTTGGTGAGATTCAGGAGATTGTGAAAACAGGACTGTGGGTAGGCGATTGCTTCATTTACACAAGTTCGGTGAACAGACTCAATTATTACGTTGGAGGAGAAATCGTCACCATTGCCCACCTAGACAGGTAGTCTATGCGTTTGCCTTAAGCATCCTGCAGGGTGTGTTTTTAAAACCAAATCTATTTATTGGCCAATGGCCGTGGTGCACCTGATGTTTCAGTGTTTTCATAGCTTCACACCTCTTAACCAAATCCCATGAGTCAGGTGGAAACATGTAAATCAATAGGAGAGAAAGTGTTTAGGAGAGCAGAGGAAGGAGGATAGGAAACGTCTATGGAGTTGGCCTTCTAAAACAAGTTCGTTCTTTCTTTCTTCCAGGACGATGTACCTATTGGGATATATTCCCAAAGACAACAGGCTTTACCTGGGGGATAAAGAGCTCAACATTGTCAGCTACTCCCTGCTGGTGTCAGTGCTGGAGTACCAGACTGCTGTCATGCGGCGGGACTTTGGCATGGCTGACAAGGTCCTTCCTACTATTCCAAAGGAGCAGAGGACCAGAGTAGCACACTTTCTAGAAAAGCAGGTAAGAGGGTTTTTCCCCTATTGTTTTTCTTTCTCAGTTTTTCTTTTTGGGGTTTTGTTTTTTGGGGTCACACCCAGCTCAGGGGTTACTCCTGGCTCTATGTTCAGAAATCGCTCCTGGCAGGCTTGGGGGACCATATAGGATGCCAGGATTCGAACCACCATCCTTCTGCATGCAAGGCAAAAACACTTTACCTTTATGCTATCTCTCTGGCTCCAAGTTTTTTTTGCTTTTTTTTTTTTAACCAGAAATTGGAAAGAATGTTAGTGTGAATTTGAGAAACCACATTTCTTCCCAATTACTGCTAATTTCCTGGAGTTGGAATTTTTCTGTGAATGTTGCTCCTTACTCATCTCACTGCAGTTGGTATTACCCTTTCAAAGTTGTGGTTTGATTGTCTACCCCCCCTTCTGTAGACCCTTTTTCATTTTATTAGAATCTGTATTTTTTGTGCTGCCTTTTCTTTATACTACCTGTGGCTTGGTAGTTGTGGGGGACACCCCTTGCTGTGTTGTGGCAGGGAGCTTGTACTTGCAGGGAGGGGACCCAACACTTGCCCCATGTGTTCCTCATCCAGAGCCTCCTCTCTGATTCTGTCTCTGGCTTGTTTGAAATGGTTCTTGCCTTTATCCTGTTCTGTTTCTATTTTGGGGTGGGAGGGCTTTTGGACTACACCCAGCAGAGCTCGGGAGTTACTACTAACTCTGTGTTGAGAAATTGCTCCTGGCAAGCTTGGAGGACCATATGGGATGCTAGGGATCTAACCCAGGTCCATCCCGGGTCAGCAGTATAAAAGGCAAACACCCTACTGCTGTGTTATCACTCTGGCCCCTTGTTCTGTTTCTTGTTCAGGCTTTCCAAGGTCCTTTTCATTTTTAACATTTTGCTTTCCCATTTCTGATTGTTAATCTTTTTTTTTTTTTTTTTTTTTGGTTTTTGGGTCAAACTCGGCAGCGCTCAGGGGTTACTCCTGGCTCTACGCTCAGAAATCGCCCTTGGACCATATGGGATGCCAGGATTCAAACCACCATCCTTCTGCATGGAAGACAAACACACTACCTCCATGCTATCTCGCTGGCCCAATTGTTAATTAATTTTATCTCACATTGGTCATCTTGTACTCATTAGAAAACAACAGGATTTGCTGTTGTATTTACCAGATTTGTTCTTAGCAGTTAATGGCCCCTTTATTTTTCTGTTTCCTCATTAAAGCGTGTTATGTTACTTAAAGAGTCTTATGTTACTCTTCTTGATTTAACACATAGAGGCAGCCACTGCAATTAGTATTAATTAAGCCACAGCCAAGTGTGAGCCACAAGTGGTACGTGGTGCCATCAGCATGTTAAGCAGTGGGGCATCTCTGTCAAGGTCAATTCTTAGTTTTAAAAGCAAGTGGATGAAAAAACGGGGGGGGGGGGGCGGTGAGGTGGCACTAGAGTTAAGGTGTCTGCCTTGCAAACGCTAGCCAGGGAAGGACCTCGGTTCGATCCCCCAGCGTCCCATATGGTCCCCCCAAGTCAGGGGCGATTTCTGAGCACATAGCCAGGAGTAACCCCTGAGCATCAAATGGGTGTGGCCCCAAAACCAAAAAAAGAAAAACAAACAGCAAGTGGATGATTGGTCCTGTGCATGTATATGCACATATAGGTAGACATGTGTTTTCATATACACACACATAAAGAAGTCTATGTGCATTTTCATTTTAGGGCTTCAAGCAGCAAGCTCTTACTGTATCTACAGACCCTGAGCATCGCTTTGAACTTGCTCTTCAACTTCGAGAATTAAAAATTGCGTACCAGTTGGCAGTGGAAGCAGAGGTATGTGCTAAGATATAAATTTTCATAACTGATAGAAAGGTCTTAACTACCAACTACCTCTGTGTTTAGTGTAAAGTTGTTGACGTTTTCTGAAATGAAAATTGGTGACTTATTTGTGAGGTGTTTGCCTCTTTGTCCTTTTAAAAATGTGTTATGCTATGTTAAGTGGATTGTATTGAAGCGTTTCTTAGCATTCTCATTTAAGAAAAAGTATTTTCATATCTTATATGGACTCTCTTGGAAGAGAAGAAGAGATGGAAGACATTTGACAAATTACTCTTAGGACTCTGAATGCAGACAGAACTATCACTTTCCCATATCCCCAACCAGTAGGACAGATACTGGTTTTACCGATTGTGCTAGCTGCTGCTAGACAGATTAATGACGTTTTTATGGATCTTATGGATCTTTGTATACTGAGGACTCACAACTATAATTTCAGTGTAGTACATCTAGCAAATTCATTTCACATGTGTAAAATAAATTTTAACTTTATTAAGATCCAGATTGTATAACATTTGAATTTTGATAAGCTATAAATGACAGATGTTTGTAAATACTTAGGGACATAAATAACTATCCTCTTTTCAAAAGATGGTGTTAAATCACTTATTAAAATAATTGCAATGTAATTACTTGAAACCTCCTAGATTGTGTGTTGAATGCTTGCCTTGTATGCAGCAGACCCAAGTTTGAGCATCCCTTATGGTCCTCTAAACACCACCAGGAGTAATTCCTGAGTACAGAGCCAGGAGTAACCCCTAAGTTTCTCTGGGTATAGCCTCAAAACAAAACAAAAAACTCCTAGATGGTTTAACTTTTATTTACACAATATACTTACAGAATATAAATATAGCAAATGGGTTATTTATGCATCATTAAAATTATGTAAATTTTATATACGAGTAATTTCCATTTCCTCATCTATTTTCTTTTTTTGATTTTAAGAGCCAAATTTAAGAGCCTCATATCGTAATATACAGAAATACTTCTATTAGGACTGGAGTAATAGTACAGCATTTGTCTTACACACAGCCTACCTCAGTTATGATCCTCAGTATCCCATATAGTCAGATGTAATCCCTGAGCACCAAGTGTGGTTCCCCCAAAACAAAACAAAAAGTATCTTTATTGGTAGAAAAGTAATGCTCAGGTTAACAGACAAAAATTATGTTGTAGATCCAGATGTTTATTATTTCAAGATATTTTAACTGAGAAATGCTTCTTCACAGTCAGAACAGAAGTGGAAACAGCTTGCGGAACTTGCCATTAGTAAATGTCAGTTTGGCCTGGCTCAGGAATGCCTCCACCACGCACAGGACTATGGGGGTCTGTTACTTCTGGCCACTGCTTCAGGAAATGCCAGTATGGTGAACAAGCTGGCCGAGGGTGCAGAGAGAGATGGCAAGAATAACGTGGCCTTCATGAGCTACTTTTTACAGGGCAAGTAAGTATGAACTTAGTCTAGACCGAGTCGGCAACCTTAAAGACATAAAGAACCACTTGGACTCTTTTTTTCCGAAGGAAAAAAAAACCTGGGAGCCGCAAAACCATCAAGGCATTTAAGACAAATATAGCACTGCATACATTGTTTCTTATCTTAATGCTAAATACAGGATCGTGCAGGTTAGTGTGGCTCTGAAGAAAAAAAGAACTTTTCACTTAACAATGTAAAACATGTATTTGTGCAAATTAATAGCCAATTAAAATATTTAAGTGATGCCGCTCCGTGCCCCCTACTATCGGCCCTGCTGTTGGAGCTGTGGCAAAGCTTCAAAAGAACCGCGGGTTGCAGACTCCAGATCTAGACAGTGCACATTAACTCATAGCAGTTAGGTCAGTTAACCTCTGACTTAGGAATGGGGTAGAAAAGCACTCAAGTCACCACTGATTCTGGCTACTGGGCAGGCAGAAGGTAGTACTGTTGGCTGGCACCTTCACAAGGATGTTGTCAGTCTAACTCTGCAGCCTGTCTTTTGGGGGGCACAGGGGGAGTACCCAGGAGCAATCAGGGATTACTGCTGGCTGTGTACTCAGAAATCACTCCTGGCAGGCTTGTGGGGACCATATGGGTTGCCGGGATCAAAACCAGGTCAGTCGTGTACAATCAAAAACCCTACCTGCTATGCTTTCGCTCCCACCCTATGCAGCCTTTCTTAATCAGGAGACAGGTAAACTTTTCTCTGAGCCCTGACACTTCCTAGTTGAAGCCTTTTACATTAGAATTCAGGAAGCTATTATGGCATTCTAGTTGGTTCCAGAATGGCAAATTTTACTCAAATCGAGTTCTTCTCATTTGTTAATGAGGATGCCACTAGTTTAATCCACTAGTAAATTAGCATAAGTTTTATTTTTTAAGCCTAGTAGTGTGAACCAGATCAACATTATTTGACTATATTATGAACTTTAGCTCCATATATCCCAGTGCATGTATTTTTAAGTTTATGTGCATTTAGTAATAGTAGGCCTGTGATTCCTTATCCAAATCAAAAGTTCAAAAATCTTTTATTTGGTGGGGGATGGTTATACCTGGCAGTGCTCAGGATTACTCCTGACAGTGCCAGGGATTGAACTAGGGTTGGCCTCATGCAAGTGACTTAACCCTGTGCTATCTTTGTCTCCAATATCCAAAAATCTCTTGAAAAGCTTTTGTATGTTATAGCTAAATTGACCTTTATTCTGCAGTCCTAATATGAATTACTTTTGGAATTTGGAATGCTTTATTGCATTTAGAAGTAATGTATTATTTCCAAATATTAACATTTATAATTTCATGCTGAAGATGTTTGGGGATATACTATATGGTACTTTTCTAAAATTAAAAATTCTGAATTCTAAAAGACACTATCCTCTTTATAAAACACAGAAACAATAGGAATTTAAAAATAAGATGTGAATATTTTCCTACTGGCACTTTTGATCTCGTACTGCTCAGGAGAGCATGTTGGTGGCCTTTTGCGTGAATGTCACCACTCAGAAAACATTTCTGCTTCCAGATCTCCTGTGGACCTTGCATGGCCTATCTATCTGGCCATCGTTGGCCTTAAAAAGCCTTTGTAGATTTTTCTTAAGTATCATTAAATGACGAAGGTGATTGAAAATGCTCACAGCAGCTGTCTTCTCTCTCTCTGATCAGGAAACACGTGGGTGGGTGATGACAAGTTAACGGCTCAGTGACAGGCATGAGGTGGGTGTGTGTGGGAGGAATGCTGTCTTAGCTACACTAAATCCATGTTTTATTTCATGTGGCATTTATACATGAAATACCACTGGGTAACAGTGCCTTTTTCATCTTTAGGCTTGATGCTTGCCTGGAGCTCTTGATTAGAACTGGACGGTTGCCTGAAGCTGCCTTCCTGGCCCGGACTTACTTACCCAGTCAGGTTTCAAGGTGGGCTTTTAACTGTGTAAGAAACAGTTTCCGCTAAAAGCAGAGCATATTTATTCATTCCTCTTTTGGTTCCTTGGAATCTAACAGGGTGGTGAAACTCTGGCGAGAAAGCCTCTCAAAAGTCAATCAGAAGGCAGCAGAATCCTTGGCTGATCCAACTGAGTATGAAAACCTCTTCCCTGGATTAAAAGAAGCCTTTGTAGTGGAAGAGTGGGTGAAGGAAACACATGCAGATTTGTTGCCTGCCAAACAGTACCCACTGGTCACGGTGAGTGGCTAGGGCCAGGCCTCCTTCACTGTCACAGCAGAGGGCACAGGGGACTAGGCAGCCGTGATTTCAGGTTCTGATCTGTACTATAGCCCTAACTGTTCCCTTAAGAGCTACGTTGTGGGATCTGGGTCAAATTCACAGATGACTATTTCATGATGGCTTTATTTTCTGATAGCCAAATGAAGAGAGAAATGTCATAGAAGAGGCAAAAGGCTTCCAGCCTTCAAGAACTGCAGCTCAACAGGTCAGTGGACTACACCAGATAGTCTGGGGATCTGGCTTACATACTCTTTCTTCTAATCTTGAGCTTGTTCCCTTGGGAGGAAACGTCAGATTCCTGTGTTCATAATTATCTTTACTTGGCCTTTCAGGAACTGGTTGGGAAACCTACTTCTCCCACTCTTATCATTGAGACCTCACAATCAGCCAAAAAGGATGAAAAGGTACCGCTTTCAGAGCCACACTTCCCACTGGACTCCAGCTCCTCCCCAAGAATGTCTGTGAAACGTGTGTCTGTGAGAATGTGCCTGGCATTTTGAGTGATGTTATCAGGTTCAGGGTGGGGCCTATGAAATGAGTACAGTGTGACTGGACTCTTGAGGTTTTAATCTGCCTCATGAAACACATAATCTTAACATAGTACTATATAACTTACCCTTTCTTTTGCCTTGCAGAATTTACTTGAACTGGAAGAAGATTTGGATAATTTGGAACTAGAAGATATTGACACAACAGATATCAACCTGGATGAAGATATTTCGGATGACTGAAAGTAATATTTCCCATTTACCCGACTGAATAGATCATTATGGCTAGATCTGATCATCACACCAACCACAGTGCTTTGGACTTTGAGAAACTCCTAAAGTTTTTATATGTGAACACTCTGGACAATTGGGAGGGAGATTCTTCATAGTAGTTATGAGCAGTATCCAAATCCCTGTTTCCTTGTTAAACTAAACAGACATGAGCTTAATTTTTTTTCATATTGTCATTATCATAATCTCATAAACTCTTAAATTAATGAAGATACGTCAGAGCTTCCTTTCTGAGTAATGAAAATAGGCTCCTACTTTTAGAAGACTCAATCTAGTGATTAACCTACATGTTTTCTGTACAAGTCACCTTTTGAAATACTATCACAATTCTTAGAACTGAAATCTATATGATTCTCTAAGTCTTTTTTCTTATTCTCACTGCATTGTTTTCCTCATTGTAGAGTTCTGATTCTCATGGGTTTGTCCGGTTTGTCCAGTACTGACCTTGCTCTAGATGCCTCATCTGAAATCTTAGTTTCGGCCTCATTAGGCTGAGCCACTGGCTAATTTGTTAACATGAAAAGTGTTAATACTTTTTTTAAAATACTGAACTGTCATTATAGACCTTCATTACCAATTCCTGTAACCTAGCAAAATAATGTAGTAATAGTTTTTCTTATTTCTATAAGAAGCATTTTGTGAAATATTTTTTTTTTTGGGGGGGGGGACATACCCGTCGATGCTCAGAGGTTACTCCTGGCTGTCTGCTCAGAAATAGCTCCTGGCAGGCACGGGGGACCATATGGGACACCGGGATTCGAACCAACCACCTTTGGTCCTGGATCGGCCGCTTGCAAGGCAAACGCCGCTGTGCTATCTCTCTGGGCCCATTTTGTGAAATTTTAAGAACAAAAACTTTACAAAGATCTTCAAATCCATAGCTTTAGTAAAATGAAATTTATTTTAAAAATATTTTTTAGGAAGCTGCAGAATGGCTAATGAGCGCCTCTTGATAAGTTTGCAGTGTTAATTCTATATATGGTCCCTTCTGTGCTTCTGTTTTTGCAAAGACCTGTTTAAAAAAAAAAGTTGTAAGCTTATATATACTATGTAAAGTTTTCAGGCTCAGTTAAAAATCAAAGTTTCATGTTTACTTTAGTAAAATACACAAAATACAGTATCCAACCATTCCTTAATATATTCTATCATCTCTTGGCTTGTTTTCATATATAAAAAGGAAAATCAGTACCTCCTGCTAGAGCAAAATGAAATCCATTAGGTCCGACACAGAACCTGGGAAGATTAACTAATAAAAAGCACTAAGTAATTTTTCACTGTAACAAATACTTTTCTCAAAAACGTCTGCTTTATATGGCCTATCACATCGAGTCAGAATCATTCTCCTCCCACCTGAGAGCTCAAAACTGCTGGCCCTCTCCTCAATGAGCCTGGTAACACCTTGCAGTCTGCATGAAGTGACACTAGGATAAAGCCACAAGGTTTATCACAGTGATATCCCATCCTGAAATTCTTGGCATGGAATCTTTTACAGATCAGGTCGTGCAGCCCCCTGGCTTTAACAGGCATGCAGTTCCAAATCCAGAGCAACTGAGGCCTGGTCATAACTAAGCACCAGCCTCTACCTTCCTAGACACGTGGGCAAGAATGTGATTGTGATGCAGCTGGAGACTGCACTGGGTTCAAGCACCACCTCATCCTCTACTTGCCTTGACAGTAATTCCTTTGCTGCAAAGGACTAAACGGCTTCTACCCATGTACCTAGATTTCTGGTATTCCCACTTTGATCTCACGCCTGCCTCAACCCCTTCTTCTTTAATATCTAGCCAGGGGTCTCAAACTCATGGCCCAAACATTTTGTGACCCTGCCCTAGAGGAATCTTTTTGTTTTCTTTTAGTTGTTTGGGTCACACCCCCCAATGTTCAAGGCTTACTACTGACTTTGCACTCAAGGATCACCCTGACTTTGCCTCCTGCGGCCCCTAGGTAAATTGAGTTTGAGACCCCTGATAGGCTGAAGAAATGGAAGGGCTCAAGCACGTGATGCTCAAGCCCCCTAGTGTTCCATACTCAACCCTCGTTACCACTAAAGGTGATCCGCTTCGGTTATTCCCCGTTACCTTAATTAGGTGCAATCCCTCAGCAGCCTGTGCCTTAGTTTCCTGGGCTGACTGGCCATCCGGGTAGAGGATGTGGTACAGCTGCACCAAGCTGGTGGCATCATCGATTCTAGAGCAACAGACAGAGCTCATTGTCACTGAGGAAGATGATGGGGGAGTGTGCCTGGGCCATGTGTCACAGTACTATCAGAGCTGTATGTATATGCCAATAGACAACTAACTGGTATTTCAGACTTTACTTGAGCCCAGTTTTAAAGGGCTTCAGTTTTATATCTTCAAAGGCATTTTCAGTAAAATTGGATAATCTGGGCTTTATATCAACTGAGTTGACATAGGAGTGTCCAGTTGGTGAAAGTGAATATATTCTAAATGTGGCCATATTCTTACTTTGGAGACTGAATCGCCTGCTCTTCCTAAAGGTGACACATTTCCTTAAGCCACACTTCAGCAGAGAGTAGGAATGTCCCTTCATTCAGTGTTACTTGTGAGCAAGGATAACTCGGATAACAGATTTTCACTGGGAATTTATAAGAATAAAGGTCTCTAAGAGGCCACCCCAGCATTTAAGGGGAGGTCTCCCTAGCCACCTTCTTCAGAGGCCCCTGGTGGCATAAGCACCCTACAAATTAAATGCAGTTGCACATGAGACAGAATGAAAGCACTGCTGCAGTAATCCACAATGGCCTGTGAGGGCACCAGAACAAGATTATGAGTCCCCACTTTTTCTAACACTAATGTAACACTAAAATGTCTCCTGTTCCTCCACCAATGAATCACTCAGAGCTCAAAGGGCTGAGGGCAGGCTTGCATTGCAGGACACCCAGGTTCAAGCCCTGCACTAGAGTGACCTTAAAAGTATCCTGTCCAAATGCTTGTGCTCTTGAGGTTCTATCTCTATTGTACATATTGTAAGCGACTGGCTTCAAGTTGTGCACAATACCTCAGTGTTTTCTCTAATGTGATCACTCATAAACCTTCCCTGCTTCCTGTCTCTGACCTGGAGTACACACATGTGGAGACAATGGAAAGGGGAAGAAATTCTGAAGTCACGGGAAGTTAGAGAAATGTTCTTGTTTGATACAAGCCTCATTACCCCTAATGGCATCTCAGGACCACAGACAACACAAGTCAAATTTTCCAGAACATATCATTCACAAATGTTTGTTATAAAACTATGTGCTAGGGCTGAAGTGATAGTCCAGTGGGTAAGGCTCTTGCCTTGTATGTGGCCAACCAGGTTCAATCCCCTGCATCTCATTTGGTTCCCTGAGCACCACCAGAGTACAGAACAGGAGTAATACCTGAGCATTTGCTCTGTGGGACCCAAAACGAAACAAAGGTATGTGCTTTATTGTAGCCTAATAAAATCAAATAAAAAAAAAACCCTCCCCAAATAAAAATTTTCTTCTAAACGTTGGCATCTGGCCCTCTAGAAAGCTTGACTAGGTTTCCATAAATTAGAATCATACTTGAAGCTTCAATGCCTTTGTACGAGAGTATAAAGCTTGCTTCACATAAAACTATTTAGCTTTACCCAAAACTCATATTTGAAAATTAAAAGCAAGTAAATTTACATATTCAATAAGATTTTAGAAGGATCTCAATTTAAAGTCAACAGAAGAAATTAAGTTTGAAATCCAGGCAGAATCCCAATTCTGGGCTGGGTTTAAGTTGGTGAGGGTGTGCGCCCCCTACTGTCCAGCAGAAGATTTGCAGCAAGATTTCCTCCAAGAATGTACTTGTACATTCCCTCCCTAAAAACAACTTCAGTAAACAGAGGTCAAGCTTAGATGGGATAATAAATATTACACATTAATATGCTTTGATGCACTTTAACTCTTTTTTGGGGGGGGGGATTTTGGGTCACACCCGGCGGTGCTCAGGGGTTACTCCTGGCTGTCTGCTCAGAAATAGCTCCTGGCAGGCACGGGGGACCATATGGGACACCGGGATTTGAACCAACCACCTTTGGTCCTGGATCGGCTGCTTGCAAGGCAAACACCTCTGTGCTATCTCTCCGGGCCCGCTTTGATGCACTTTAACTGTTAAAGGGATGTACTTTTGAGTTTAATTTTTTTACACAAAAATGTTACCATTTCTTTAACAGTGTCAGAATGATTATATTTGAGAAACTAGACAAATTGATTCACAGGCAATATCGCTGCTAGTGCTTTGCAAGTCGCCACCCCCAGGCTCCTTGCTTCTATGGGGTTACCAAAAGTATTTTCTTGCTCTACAAACCTGGGTCATATGGAAACCAACTGCCTTTATGAATGCTATTCCTATAAAAACTGACATGTCCCAAATATGGACTTTGCTTCTTTGTATCCACAGGACCATCAGGACCCAAATGTCTTACCTCATGTGCATAGGTCATTAACTTACAGGGAGGGAGGACTGTGAATCAGGACCCCCAACAGACAAATGATGGACATAATTACTACACCTACTTCTGTAGTTAGACTTTGGAGCCATGCAAGGACATTTCGTAGAATGTGGACTTTAATAGGAACTGCACTCAGTGGAGCTGAGGACAGGGAGGGACTACCTAGGAGTGCCTGAGGGATGCGGGTGCATGCTTTGCATTTAGCTGACTCTGGTTTCATCCTCAAGCATCAACAGGTGCTGTATCCTTGGTTTGTATGGCTGGCTGAGAATGGCTCTTAAGGGTCACTTGGGACTTTCTGAGCAACATCAGGAGCCCACCACCCCACAAAATATATATACACTGAAATATAGATTTATTGAGATGGTATTAAAAATTACTCTGCTTACTAAATTCATACTTACAAATCTCTCTGAATCTGGTCAATCAGTAAACCATCGATCCTTTTCTTATTTACAAGATACCACACCATACCACCGAAGTGTCTTGTTGAACGCAACAGGTCATACTTTCCATGTTTATCAATATCTTCATAGGTCTGATGATGAAACTGTCCACAGAAAATGCCATTTTCAGAAACAAAATACAAAGCAATGTTAATAAATACATTTATTAGCAAGCATACTGCCCAAGAAGGTACTATTACCTTCCCTGACCCTTCTAGAACTCTCTTGAAACACCCCCATGAAGTCTTTTCTGTGAGCAGTTTGTAATCCCTTTGTGCCTAATATGTTAGACCACAGTGGAACGAGTTGCATGCCTCTCCCCCCACTTTCCCAGTCATCTCTGGAAGGCAAGCTTTGACAGGTCCATCCTCTCTACTCCATACCACAAAACTTAACAGAATGCAGCATATTAAAAGATATTCAAGCATTTCCTTTCTCCCCTGTATCAAAACATGACCAAATTCATTGTGCTAGATTAAAATCCTACCCACAACAATACTTAAGTTCATATTTTAGAGACTATATAGTAGACTCACTTTAATGTATTCAGTAGAATCTGGCTCAAACTGGGCAACACAGAGGTGGAGAACATCAGCATGCCGGTCCTGGCTGTACATGTTCTGAAACAAAGGCAGAGGTTGGAACCACGTAGGCTCAGCACGTAGTTTGGATTTGCCCTGACCCTGTGCAGTCCTGCCCCTCCACGTCCAGCCTCCAGTGCACACATGAGGAGGCACCAAGAGACAACAGAGGCTTCATAGTTTCCATTCCTGGACACCAAGCCCAGCTAAGGCAACTACAGGACAGGTAATCTTACTTGTATCATCATTAAGAAAGTTTATGTTTTTGTCAAAATGCCAAGTACCACTAAAGCTAATTGGTTCAAACCAGAAACCATTACCACTAACTAACCAACTTACTTACCTTGATATTTTCTTCCCTGAAAATTACTGGTGTTAAAACTCTACGACCTTTTTTTGGGAAATAGATTTGTATCATCCGGTCCCGTTCTTCCCAGGTGGCTTTGCGGAGTGTGCCACTTGGCTCTCTGACAACGATGAAACGTTCCTGCATTAGAAACCACAATCAAGTCTGAGTTTGTGAGGACCTCTTTTTAATTCCAGTGTCCAAAAAAGCTCCATTATACGAAAATTTGCAATCAACAATGTCAAGTGATTTCACTGATCATCTTAAATTTCAATGATTGGGACAGATTGGTGCTTCCTGTCCTAATCACTACTGTACCACTGATTATCATTAATATTTCATATAAAAGTTTTCACTAAGTGCCAGTCATGGTCAAAAGTGGCTTTAGGGGCCGGAGCAGTAAGGTGTCTGCCTTGCTGGTGCTAGCCTAGGATGAACTGCAGTTCGATCGCCCAGCGTCCCATATGGTCCCCCAAGCTAGGAGTGATTTCTGAGCGCATAGCCAGGAGTAACCCCTCAGTGTCACCGAGTGTGGCCCCAAAAAGGGAAAAATAAAAAAAGTGGTTTCAATACAAAATATGTTCGTTTTAAAAAGGCTGATTTTAGACTACCTATCCACTGAGGAAAAACTTGTTCTAAGATCTTTACAAACTGTGCATTTCATCATCATAGTCTTAGCCATTATTCTAGAACCAACATTTATAAAGTCCCTGGGATAAAAAGGATAAACCAAGAACGTGGGTCTTGTTCAGAACCATACTATCAGGGGACAAGAATATGATAGATGACGCGCGTGTGCACATGCACACACACTCTCACACAAAAGGGACAACAAAAATGTCATATGCACACACATCCTGTCTCTGCTTTCTTCATTCTTCCATATGATGAATCCCATACTTGGGATCATCTTCCTCTGAAGTCTACCCACTGTCTGTACCACTGAACTGGCACCTGACATCTTCCAGATACTGTTACAGACTGAAAGAGCCACTACCCTACCTACTGTACTATCCTCTGGTTCCAAGACTGATATATTTTAAAGGGTCAGTGTGTTCTTACAGAACTAGCAATCAAGACAAGAGGAGGTAGGAACTAAAAATTACAACAGAAGCAGCAGAGGCATCTGAAAATTATTAGTGGAAAGCTTATATTCTTACTGAAGTCTAGGAAGTAAAATCCTTTGGAAAGTGGAAGGGGGGGCATCAAAAACAATCTGTAGGAAAACAACTCCCCAGCTTCCTAGAAAGTGTCAGGGAATGAGCCTAATTTAAGAGACACACACATTCATTCTCATTCTCTCTCTCTCTCTCTTCTCTCTCTCTCCTCTCCCCCCCCCTCTCCTCCCCTCACCTCTCTCTCTCCTCTCTCTCACCCTCCTCCCATACCCTACATCTTTGTGGTTTGGAAGCATCAAAAACAGTTATGTCACATGTCAAACCTGGTCCCTCCCTCACACACTATTTCAAATCTATGAACCAACAGAGACTCACCCGGTGTGGCAGGCTGTATGTGATATCAGTAAACACGTACTTATTTTCCTCTGTTCCTTCCAAAATCTTATCTTCTGCTAACACGTCATTGATGGGAGTTCGCTCAGCCAGAACAGGTGGCATCTTTAATTGTACTTTAGCTGCCTCAACTGCCTGTCTTGTAGCCTAACAAAATGTTAGAGAGTTGTAAGATTACAAAACAAAAGATCATCTGACCAAATCAGATACTAATCAGAAATGCTAAGAACGAGAGAACACCTTGGAGCCATGAGTCAGAGTGTGAAAGCAGATTTAGGTGCCTAGACCCTGGCCTTTGTCTGTCATGTGGCTAAGTCAGCACCGGTTACAAGATCAACCATTCTGAGATCAGCAACATATGCTCTGAGCTGGCCCACGAAAAGTGTCTGGAAAAGCATAATTTCACTTACTGGTCGCTGACTAAATGTCAGCTACTGTTCAGATATTCTGAACTATCGGGCTCATACAATGCCCATAGCTGCTTGAGGAGTCACGTGTGAGAGTTCTCACACATTCTAGATGAAAACTGCACAAATGATAAAGTATATTAAGCTCCTCACTTATCAATGGGCTCTTAGAAAAGGTAACTCAAAGTAAAACAATATATAAGGTACATAAATAGGTCCTTGCCTTATAAAGTTTGAAGGGGACTTAGAATTTTTTTCTTCCTTATCAACATCCACTAAAGGACCTGCTGGAAGACTCTAGAAAACTGCAGCACTGGGAGTGAACCCATGCAACTCAGCTCTAGAGCCCATGCTCTTTTTGGTTTCTTAGGGGTTTTTAGTTTTGTTCGTTTTGTTTTTGGGTCACCCCCAGCAGCGCTCAGGGGTTACTCCTGGCTCTGTGCTCAGAAATTGCTCCTGGCAGGGTTGGGGGACCATATGGGATGCCGGACTTCGAACCACTGTCCGTCCTAGATTGGCTGCTTGCAAGTCCCCTACCACTGTGCTATCTGAGCCACACCTGGCTACACTTCTGGCAAATTCAGGGGACCAAATGAGGTGCTGGCAGGGAATGAAATACATATTATCCACTGTATTGTCTCTCCAGCCCCTGGAACCCAGGCTCTTAAACACTGTTCACATGGCTCTAACCATGCTGGGAACAGTAGTCACTGACAGACCAAATGAGACTTTCATCAACTGATATTCTACTGGTTCACTAAGGGTTTTGCTAGGAAAAGTAATTACTTGTGAGTTAGAAGAGGAATCATTTTCACTTATTTATACATCAAAGCATCTTCCAAGAGGCACTTGGTCTCCATGAGACACTGGTATCTGGGAACAAGATGCTGTTGAGCAGGATCTCCACATCCCACCAAAGCTCCAGCCTCAGAGCAGAAATTGTTTCTGAGGGGAAAAGACGGGAGCAAGCAGGTCAAAGGGCAGATACATGGGCTTGTTTGGAATGGAGGTGGCTCTGCTTCCTTACCCAGAACCAATCCATGTGATCAAAAGCATGCTAGTGACCTAGCTCCTCTCCATTCCTCTCCCCTGACTACATATCTGTTCTCAGTTCTGTGCCTTGAATACTCCACACCAGTCCTTATAGAAAACCAATTACTAGTATTTGGTGGTGTCTCAAGAATAATGCTTAAATCTCTAAAGAAAGGTATTTTGGAAGCTAGAATGATAGCAAATAGGGTGCTTGCCTAGCACATGGCAAACCCAAGTTCTATCTTTGGCACCCATTATGATCCCCCAAGTCTTGCCCAAGAGTGATCTCCAAAAGCAGAGCCAGGAGCACAGAGTACAGCACTGCTAGTGTGACATCAAAGCAAAACAAAAAAAAAAAGGTATTTGCGTTACATGAAGCCAACCCTGGTTCAATAATGCCACATCCCAGTCTCTAGCAGGTTTGACCCCAAAACCCAAAACCCCACCCTCCTCAAAAAAAAAAAAAATAAATAAAAATAAAAATAAAAAAGGAAGGTATTCTACTAATATCCCTGCCTTTGTGTACCTCTTCCAACTGTGCCTGTGTCATTAACTTATATGTTGGTGGCTTCAGTTGTTGTATAGTTGGCTTAAAAATCTTCTCCAAATTCAAGCCTGTCATCTTGATGAGTAAATTTTGAACTTCTTCATCCATAAATGAAGGTTTCTTGACCTCTGAGTTACCAAACTCTGTTTAATGGATAAGACAACAACAACAGTAAGCTGATAAGACTTGTAATAGAAGAGTTAACAGAAATGACTACATAATGCCTATGTCAGTATGGACAATATCTAGAAAATTGGGGGCCGGAGAGATAGGATAGAGGTAAGGTGTTTGCCTTGCATGTGGAAGGATGGTGGTTTGAATCCTGGCATCCCATGTGGTCCCCCGAGCCTGCCAGGGGCGATTTCTGAGCATAGAGCCAGGAGTAACCCCTGAGCGCTGCTGGGTATGACCCAAAAACCAAATATAAAATATAAAATTTATAAAATATAAAATTCTTTCACTCATTCATTCAAAACATAATACTGGGGCTGGAGCGATAGCACAGCGGTAGGTCATTTGCCTTGACAGCAGCTGACCAGGACGGGCTTGAGTTCGATCCCTGCTATCCCATGTGGTCCCCCGAGCCAGGAGCAATTTCTGAGTGCATAGCCAGGAGTAACCCCTGAGCACCACTGGGTATGGTCCAAAAACCCAAAAAGCAAAAACAAAACCCAAACCCTTATAATACTATATCACACTGATAAGCATTCAATATCACAAGGGCAATTTCTGCCCCAAAAGGCCTTGTGGGAGAAACAGAAATAGTATTTAATGTCGTAACATTGATAATGACAGTAGTGGTGGGTACCATTTACAGAGTTTGTCTCATATATACTGCATACATTGCATACCTTTTCAGGATTCTAACAACCTTCCAAATAGGTAAAGATAGGCCATGGCTGTAACAAATGAGCTAAAGTGAACTAAGTGATCAAAACAGATGGTTAATTCTACCTGCCTTCTCATCACCTCAATTCATCCATTCCTGCCATTTCTCCACCTTCTAACCCCTACTGACCCTGTTCCCACTAAAAAAAAAAATCTAATCCAACACATTAATCTTTTCAGGCTTGGTATAAGTGGGTTGCTCTCTACCTAGCTACTCAAGTCAGAAAATGAAAAAGCAACATTGATTTCCCTCCCTTCCTTCCTTGGAGGTAGGGGATGTGCAGGGGATGCCCAGACAGAACAGGCATTGCATGCCAAGGAAAGCGCCTTAACACTGTAGTATCTCTCCAGCCCGGCAGATGTCTGCAGGTCACTTACCCGTTTCGGAGCCGAGCAGACGGCGTGGCCCTCCCGCCACGCAGGGCCCCAGCAGCGGCTGGAGCAGGGCGCTGGACCGCAGCGGAGTTCGGGCCCGGAAACGTACCTGCTCTGCATTCCGAGAAGCCGCCAGAAGAAGCCACAGCGACCCCGAAGCCCTGAGGGTGGCCATGATGACACGGGCCCACCTGCGCCGGAAAAGGCTGGGAACATGTCCGGGTCTCGCACCCTTTGCATCCTGGGAAATGTAGTCTCGTTGAGAAAGGCGGCGCAGGAAGTAATGCGAACATCTTGGACTTGGTTTTTGTACACAGGGGATGGGATTTGATTTCTGAACAGTGTGTTGTCCGTTCAAGTTTTATTTTTAAAAGCAATCATGGTGATAACGAGATATCTCAAATAACGCTTTTATCCTAGGATTTCCATTTTACAAGCAGCAAGTCAAATAACCCCAAATTTACCAACTGCATTTAGTCCAATAATAAATCATTCTCCTGGGGGCATTATTTCCCTCAGAACGTGTGAAATGTATCGGTGTTATAGTTCTTAATGTATTTTACTTTTATAATTAAAATTATAATTAAAACAAATGTTATCATTTGTTTACTCATCTCTGGTTTACAATATTTGGAATTTTAAGACTTTAACTCCACATCTCTAAGAATGTCTAATAATCATTGCTCTTCTCCAAGTTCCAGAGAAATTCCACCACCAAAAGACCCGTGTCCTGGTGTGGACACTAGCTCAGAAATCAAATGCTTAGACAAGGAACAAAGTCTAGTCCTCCTGGAACACTTCTGGGTGTGGCCCTGATGCCCCAAACTCCAGTCCTGCTTGTGCTGCAAGATTCAACCATCCAACAATCAACCCAGTTGATAAAGCCTTGCGTGGAGTGCCCTTCCCAGAAAGAAAAAGGACCTCTGTCTCATTCTTCCTAACTTCCTCCCTTTTTTGGTAACCAACAGATTTTTTTTCCAATGAGTCTAGGAATTAGGTAGGTAAATATACTCCATATATAAATGAAGACCTCTGATCATTTCATGACTTCACATACTTATTTGAGCATAATTACCTTAAGCCTGCCTATTTTTCCCCAAAAGCAGAATTTTGGCCTTTTTTTTTGGGGGGGGGGGCACACCCAGTGACGCTCAGGGTTACTCCTGGCTATGCATTCAGAAATCACTCCTGGCTTGGAGGACCATATGGGATGTTGAGGGACTGAACTGTGATCTGTCCTAGGTCAGCTGCTTGCAAGGCAAATGTCCTACCACTGCATCACTGCTTCAGCCCCAGAATTTTGACTTTTAATGCAGAATAGTATTTCAATGAATACATTTGCTATAACTTCTTTATCCTGTCATCTGATGGGCATTAAGGTTGATACCATGTTTTGCTATTGAGAATAATACTGCCATAAACATATTGGACCAGATATTTGAATTAATATTTGAGTATCCTTTGGATTTATGCCCAGTTATTAGCATTTTCCATAGAAATTGATCAATTTACACACCCCTTCTCAGTGTACCAGAGTTAATTTTTATCCCTATCTCCACCAACACTTGTTTCCAACCTTTTTGAAATAAATTTTCACTGCCTGAGATAACAACTCATGTGTATGAGAATAGTCTATATAAATTGTGATTGTTATCCATAATAATAACTGATAATGAACACTTTTATGTGTCTGTGGCCATCTGCATATCTTCTTTTAAGAACTGTGAATTCAAGGTATTTTTCCGTCATTAAAACTGGTATATTTTAAAAGTTAACTCCTCAGGTGAATGATGTGCAAACATCTTGTCACAATTGCTTTTATTATTTTGTGGTAGTTTTATTTCCTGTGTTAACACGTTAAAAATGTATGTAATCACATTTTCTTATTCTTGTTTTTATTTCCTTTGCAATTGTAGTTGAGTTTCTGAATACATCATTGATACTCAGATTCTGACTTACCTCACGTGTGCTTTTTGCTCTGTACATTTTGCTTGTGACAGTTAAATACTTTTCCTCAAACCAAAATTATACACCATGATGACGTGGTTTTATCTCAGGATGCAAGGATGGTTCAATAAACTAATCAATCAGTGCAATATACCATATCAACAAAAAGAAGTATAAAGATATCATATCAATAATATTTTACAAGATTCAGAAACCATTCATGATACAAAAAAATTAATTAGTGAGGTCAAAGCAATACCATAGCAGCAGGGCATTTACCTTGCATGGTGCCAACCCTGGACGAACCTGAGTTCGATTCTAGGCATCCCATATAGTAATCCGAGCCTGCCAGGAGCAATTTCTGAGGGCAGAACCAGAAATAACTCCTGAGTGCCACTGAGTGTGGCCCCAAATCCCCCAAATTACTTAAAAGTGGATTCCACCCTGTCCCACCAGAGGCACTGGACACTCAGACAAACATCACTCCAAAGTGCAGAACCTCTTCCACCTCCAGGGAGCAGAGCATATCATAGATCTACCCCCAAAAGCAGAACCTGCTTCTCGAGAGTAGCACAACATCGGTGCCAGACCCTTCAGTGGAACCAAGCACATGAATGAACACCACCTGGAAGAGCAGAGCCCCCTCCCACACCAGCGAAGAGCAGCATGCCAACTCAGAAGGGCTCACCAAGTAGTGTGCACTTGAACATGGATGAGTGGACCCCAACCGACCAGCCAGCAGCACCAGGCAGAGCCCCCTTCCCCACCAGTGGATCACTGCATGTCAACACAGGCGAGCAGACCCAGTCCTGGGGAGCACAGCTGCTCCACTTCACTGCCCACATTTCATTTAGTTAAAGAACCCTAGCACAACTTGTACAAGCATGTGTAGGAAAACAATACTGACTCCAGCTGTGATGACCCAAAAAATACCAATTACCAATTACTTATTTAGCCTCTCAGATAAGGATTTTAGAGAAGAAATGTGGAGGGTGTTTATAAAATTCAAAGAAAGCATGGGTCAAATAGAACAAACCATAAATAAGAATCAAGAGGATACGAAAATAGAAATGATAAAACTCCAAATTGAAATGACAAGACTAAAAAATTTGGTAGGTGAAATGAAAACCTCATTGGAAAACCTCTCCAACAGAGCAGAGCAACTGCTGCTGAGGACATCATTCTCCAGGATAGACCACATGCTGGTCCATAAAACATATCTCCATAAAGTAAAGAGGATAGAAATTATATGAACTACCTTTTCAGAACTAATGCACTGAAAGTAGAAGTGAATTACAATAAGACACAGTGGAGAAACTTTAACACCTAGAAATTAAACAGCTCATTACTGAACACCAATGGGTCAAAGAGATTAAATCAAAAAGGAAATCAAAAGATTCTTGGAAACAAACGAGAATGAAGACACAAATTACCAGAATTGCTGGGACACAGCATAAGTAGAACTAAGAGGAAAATTTATAGTTTGCAAGCATTCATCAGGAAGGAAGAAAGAGCCTACATAAGTAACTTAATGACACAGATTATAAAATTAGAAAGTGATCAACAAAATGAATCAAAAATAGGCAGACAGAAAATAATAAAGTTTATACCAGAAAGTACTAAACTGAAAAGACAAAAAGCAATACAAAAGATCAATGAAAATTGCCACAAACTAGCTTTTTGGATCTGTTGAGTTAGAGATCACACGAATCTACTTAGATGAAACAGCATGTTCTAAAATTTAATGTCTGGCTGGGGAATATGCAGCTCTGGAGAAAAGGACTATATTGAGTAAGAGTCCTGAGTTAAAAGGGAGAATGTTAGTTTTAACATCCCAAAGCAGACATTGCCCAGCTAGTTTCAGATGTAAAAATTTTGGGGATAGCAAGGATCTAAGTTTTTCTGTCAGGTTTTCTATTTCTGCAAAAAGACTCTTTTTGTATATAAGGAGTAGGAGAAAGAGACAGGCTATATCTAAAGAAATGCAGATTTTATACCTGGTAAAAAGTTTCAACAGCCCAATGCTACATTCTGGCCAAGACTTTTCAATGTAAATTTAAAACTGACAGAAAGAAGAAAAATGTCTCTAAGTGTCTTTAATTTGGTGTTGAAATTCTCCAGGTAAAGAAAAATTTAATCAAGGCTATATTTGGCCTGTAATACACACAGCAGAAGGTAGAATAAATTATAGGCCAATTATATGTGAAGGAAATATAATGTCAGTACTGTAACAAGAATTTCAAAAATATTTCTAAAGAAATAGTCCAGTAATCCACACAGGGGAGAAACATCCCAGCAGATCTTCTGATGAAAATTCCTTGAGAGTATTTGAAATAGCCATCCATGCTAAGAAGAAATGGCATCCTAGCAGGCCTTCTAAGTCTATTCTCTTTATAGAAATATAGAAATTCCTGTCAATGGTGTGACAGAAAACGAGTTAATTTTTGAAAACAAAAAACAACAAACCAAGATTGATAAACCACCAGAAAAAATTCACAAATAAAGGAAAAGAGAAAGTTAATAAGCCAAATTAGAAATGAAAAGGGGAAGATTACTAGAGAAATTACAGAAATTCAAAAGGTAATCAGAGATTACTTTGAGAAACTCTATGCCACAAAAAAAGAGAACCTGTAAGAAATGGATAAACTCTTGGACTCAATCTCTCAAGGTTGAATCAAGATGATCTAGCATATCTAAACAGACCCATAACTATTGAGGAAATAAAAATTGTAATCAAACATTTCCCCCAAATAAAAGCCCAGGCCCAGATGATTGATTTGCATTTTCTTTCAAACCTTTCAAGAGGACCTATTAACAATCATTTTCAAGCTCTTCCAGAAAACTGAAAACAAACAAACAAACAAAACCAGAATCACTCCCAAATAGTTTCTATGAAGCTAACATCACCCTGATACCAAAAGCATACAGAGATGGCACAAAAAAACAAAAAAACAAAAACAAAAACACAAAAACACAAACAAACAAACAAACAAAGGCAGAATTACAGACCAATATCCCTCATGAATGCAGAAGCAAAGATCCTTAACAAAATCCTAGCAAATAGGATTCAGTGCCTCATCAAGAAGATCATACACCATGACCAAGTAGTTTTCATTCCAGGAATGCAAGAATGATTTAACATATGTAAATCAGTCAACATAATACACCATATCAACAAAAGAAAAAGTAAAACTATATGATCCTATCAATAGATGTGGAAAAAGCATTTGATAAGGACCAACACCCGTTGATGATAAAAACTCTCAACAAGATGGGAATGGAAGGAACTTTTTTCAATATATACAAGTCATCTACCACAAGCCAATGGCAAATATTATACTAAATGGAGAAAAACTGAAAGCCTTTCCATTAAAATCTGGCACAGACAAGGCTGTCCCCTCTTTTTTGGGGGGAGTCACACCTGGTGACGCTTAGGGGTTACTCTTGAATATGCGCTCAAAAATCACTCCTAGCTTGGGGGACCATATGGGATACCAGGGGGAATCGAACCACGGTCTGTCCTAGGTCAACCATGTCAAGGCAAACGCCCTACCGCTGCACCATTGCTCCGGCCCCGAGGCTGCCCCTCTTGCCAGTACTATACAACATAATACTGGAAGTACTTGCCATAGAAATTAGGCAAGAGATATCAAGTGCATCTAAATATCTGTTTGCAGATGATTTACTATATTTAGAAACCCTAAGTACTCTAGAAACAATAGATTTGTATAACAAAGTGGCAGGCTACAAAATTGACACGCAAAAATCAATGGTTTCGGGGCCGGAGAGATAGCACAGCAGTGTTTGCCTTGCAAGCAGCTGACCCAGGACCTAAGGTGGTTGGTTCAAATCCCGGTGTCCCATATGGTCCCCCGTGCCTGCCAGGACCTATTTTTGAGCAGTTAGTTAGGAATAACCTGAGCACCGCCAGGTGTGGTCCAAAAACAAAACAAAACAAAAAAAAATCAATGGCTTCTTATAAACAAATAAAGATAGAGAAGAAATAGACATTTAAAAAAGTAATTTCATTCACAATAGCACGCACCACAGAAACCCAAATATCTGGAGTCAACTTTACTAAAGAGGTAAAGGACCTATACAAAGAAAACTAAAAAACCCTGCTTCAAGAAATAAAAGAGGACATAAAGAAATAAAAGCAAATACCCTTGCTTATGGATTGGGGAATCAACATGATTAAAATGGCAATACTTCCCAAATCATTGTACATATTTAATGCAATCTCTCTAAGGATACCTGTGATATTCTTCAAATGAGTGAATCAACTACTGAAATTTATCAGAATAATATATGCCCATGAATAGTTAAAACAACCCTTAGGAAAAAGAAGATGAAAGGCATCACTTTCCCCAAATTTACATTGTACTACAAAGCAATAGTAATTAAAACAGCATGTTATTGGAATACAGACAGACCCTTAGGTCAATGGAATAGATCTAAGTATTCAGAGAATGATCCCAAGACATACAACCAATTAATCTTTAATGAAGAGGCAAGAAAAGCAAAGTGGAGCAAGAAAGGCCTCTTTTACTGGCTGTGTTGGGGTAACTTGTCAGTCATGCAAAAAATCAAACTCAGACCTCCAACACCATGCACAAAGGTCAAATCAAGATGGATTAAGGAGGGCCCGGAGAGATAGCACAGCGGCGTTTGCCTTGCAAGCAGCCAATCCAGGACCATAGGTGGTTGGTTCGAATCCCGGTGTCCCACATGGTCTCCCGTGCCTGCCAGGAGCTATTTCTGAGCAGACAGCCAGGAGTAACCCCTTAGCACAGCTGGGTGTGCCCCCCCCAAAAAAAAGATAGATTAAGGACCTTGATATTAGACCTGAAACTATAAGATATATAGAGGAAAAACATAGGCAAAACACTCCATGACATTGAGACTAAAGACATCTTGAAAGAGGAAACACCTTCAAGGAGGAAAAACAAGTGGAAGCAGAGATAAACAACTGGGACTATATTAAACTGAGAAGCTTCTGCACCTCAAAGGAAACAGTGACTAGGATACAAAGACTACCCACAGAATGGGAGAAATTACTCACCCAATACTCATCAGATGAGTGGCTAATATCCAAGAAATGCAAGTTACTAACAGAATTTAACAAGATAAAAACCTCTAACTTAATCAAAAAATGGGGAAAAGAAATAAACAGACACTTCCTCAAAGAAGAAATACAGATGGCCACACTCTCCGAGCTGAAATTTCATCAACACAATTCATGTGTTTTGTCACAAGTTAATTTTTCTATCGATCTAGACTCAGGGAATTTCTCAGCCAGAGAGCTGATATTTTTCAGCAGGTTAATACATGTCTTTCTTGAGAAAGCTGGTTGTCTGACTTGCACGCACTTCCCAGGTGAGAGGCTGCAGATATGGAGAGAGAGGGAGAGAGAGAGAGAGAGAGAGAGAGAGAGAGAGAGAGAGAGAGAGAGAGAGAGAGAGAGAGAGAGAGAGAGAGAGAGAGAGACAGACAGACAGACAGACAGACAGACAGACAGAGACAGACAGACAGAGACAGAGAGTCAGAGAGACAGACAGACAGACAGAGACAGACAGACACAGAGAGAGAGAGAGACAGAGAGAGGATGGAAGCAGGAGGCAAAAGTAGCAGTTCCAGCTAAAGCCAAAAAAATACAAAGGCCAAACGCCAAAAGCCAAATGTGTACTTAGGGGATGCCCTGAATATCTGTGCCCTTCCAGGAATCAGCTCCCATTTGTCCTCCTGGAAAGAAACCGCATCCTTCTTCCTTCTATTAAGAACACCTCCCCTTTTCCTCTTTAGGCTTTTGTGGGAAGACCTAACTAGGCCACCAGACATGCAATCCTTTCCAGGCCCCAGGAGACGCTCACAACTCACGCAGCGCCGGGAAGCCTCGTGTTCTCCCATGGAGGCGCTAGGTGGCGCTGTGGGACCGCCGTCGGGACCCAGCTGTTCAGAGGGCGGGGTACCCTCCAGTGCTATCCCTTCCTGTAGCCTCTGGGTTCTTCCTCCAACAAGGTGCAGAGTGAGACCCTGAACCCTGCTTCCACAATAGGCAAAGGGTCTCTTAAGCTGGAAGGGACAGAGGTGACCTTGGTGCAAGACCTCATCAAACTTCCTCTTTTCAATTCTGCGCAGTTAACACTAAAGCTCTGAGCCCTTTCCCAAGTCCAGGGATCTTGGTTGGAGAGTGGGAAGGCCATCACCCCCTCCTTTCTGACAATGGAGCACCCCACTTATATTCACATACCTTTGCTGTGGAACTTTCAACATAGGAAGCAGGTGTACATACGCTATTAAGAGAAGATGGGGTTGTTGGCAAAGCATTGGCTTCTCTGGAGCTGACATGCGAAATGGGAATATTCACCCTGCTAAGGGTGAGAGTGTCACAAAGCTCCAGTGTAAGTCAGAAGACTTGCTCCCAGAACTCTGTAGTGCAAGTGTCACACGTGGGGCCCACATGGGGAGACAAGAATGGGGTGTGAGGGCAAAGAGCAGAGGAGGTGAAGGGGAGTCTTCAGCCAGGTCAGGATTGGGGGTTCAGGGATAGGAGAATGGATAAAGAGCAGCCAGAACCATATGATGGGAAGAAAGGATAGAGCCAGAGGGGAAATTTGACTCAGGCTAGATTTTTTGTTGTTTGGGGCCACACCCGGAAATGCTTAGGGTTATTCTTCCTCTGCACTCGGCAATCACTCCTGGTCATGCTCAGGGAACTTATGAGATGTCAAGGATCAAAGCCAGCTCAGCCACATGCAAGGCAAGCACATAATCTGCTGTACTTTTTCTCCAGCCCCTGAAGCAGGCGAGATCTGACCCAAGTTCCAGGCCAGCTGAATGCCAGTGGGTCCTTTAGTTCAAACAGACACAGTCCTTTGAGCTCTCTGGGCCTGCACTGCCACCACCACTTATTCCTCTCACAACCCCTGAACAAGTAAACAAGCCTGTAGGCCAAGGCTCATGGGTCTCTGGTCTTAGGAGGAGAAAGACTGGATAGACCAGAGAGGCATACTGTATTTTCTGTCGTATAAGACGACTTTTGAAACAAAAAAAGTCAACCGAAAATCGGGGGTCGTCTTATACGCTGAGTATATCCCGAAAAATGTTTCAATATGCCGCTAAACGATAATTGTCTGAATATTGCCACAAAACCAATTTTCCAACTCGATCCTGCACCGATCACTGCAAGGCTGCTCGGACCACCTCTCTCTCTAACTCAGCCAATCCAAGCAGGCTTTTGATGCATGCAAATTAGACAATGTTCTGGACCCAAATCTACACTGTCAAAAGCCTGCTCAGATTGGCCAGAGTCAGAGAGGAAGTCTATTACAATATAACCTTTGAACCTTTGCTTGTTGTGATTGGCTCACTGTGGTACATATAGTTGCAGCACAGGAACGTTCTGTCTGATGCAGCGAATATAGGCCTAAACCTATGTTTTAACTGCAAAATTAGGGGGTCATTTTATACGCCCAGTCGTTTTATACGCCGGCTAATACGGTACATCCTTCACAGGGCATGCATCCCAGTGCTCCCAATTGCACTGGATCCCTAAGGCTTCTCCTCTCCTCTCCTAGAGAGACAGGACCCCTGAGAAGATGCTGAGTGGGACAGATATTGGGGGATAAAACATGAGTGGAATTGGGCCATACACAGAGGAATCACAGCAGCCACATGGGGTGTTGATGCAAAGCTACACTCATTTCCCCACTGTCCTTTCCACAACTCCCAAGCCCCAAGCCTTAAAGCAGTGGCCCAGAGAGCCTGAGTGGTTGATGGGTATCTGTGGGGTTCTCTTCTGCCTCCCCTTACAGCACTCAGGGCTCTCATTCTGGAGTGACTATGGGGGATATGTACCTTGGTTTACTAGCTCTGGGCTGCTGGCCACAGAGGGAAAAGAGAAGAGGGTGGCATAAGTCTTGAGGCAGGGGCCTGAGACTGGGGTGCTGCCCCTTGAGGGGACAAAGGGACTCATTCTCATTACTGCCACTCTCACTTTACCCTGCATCCCTGTGTCTCTTTTCAGGGCTGCTCAGGGACCATGAAAACCTTGCTTTGGGGGCTCTGGGGGCTGAATGGAGTCCAGAAACTCAGGGACTACTCGCAAAGCACCTTGATTCTGCCCCCTCTCTCCAGCAGCCTGGCAAGACTCAGACATCAACCCCCAAAGTACTCAGTGCTCAGTGTTCCCATTTACCCTGTGGGGGACATGTCATAGTGTTGCTGTGAACATTGGGGTTCTAGTGGTGGAGGAGTCAGGAGGTGACTGTCTCATAGAAAGAGTCTCTAGCATCCTACCCTCTGACCCAGAGGAAAAAAGAAGCAACTATTCTCTTCCCAGCACATACAAACCAAACCTCAGTCCTCGGAGCAAAGTGAATCCCAGAAATGAAGCCAAACGCAAACCTGGAAACCGGGGCTGGAATTCGCGTCCAGGAGGCCTTTGAAGTGAGGCTTCTCCCTTCCTCCCGGGCTCAGGCAGCTCCCTCAGCCCTCGATGAAAGGGAGACATTCTCTGTTGTGGTTTGACATGGGGCCCAGAAGTCACATCCTAACCCCGCTGGGCAATTAGCTCTCAGAAGTGGCAGCTGTACAGAGGGGAAGGATACTGGGCTTGGATCCGAGTGCCCGTGCCAGCCTTGCACGTCACGTGCACGCGCATACACACACACACACACACACACACACACACACTCTACATACATCTCCTCAGGGCCCCTTTTTTGGGGGCAAATCAGGCAGGTAGCCAGCAGGGTGAAGGGAAAGGTGGTAGGATAGTCCTTTGGAGAGTTGCAGATTCTCAGATTTTCAGAGATACTGCCAGGGTGACCAGAATGTCAGGTCATCCACCAAGGCTCTTTCAGTGCTGGCACATCTCTCCCTACTCTGGGTTGAGACACATTCACTCAATACTAATGTTTAACTTGGTGGCAGGTCTTGTGTTTTGTTTGAAAGGCCTGAGCCTGGAAAACATCCTGCAGGAAGCCATGCAGATGACAAAGCTTCAGGATATGGAAAGGGCTGTCCATCACCCACATGGGCTTTCGTACAGAGCCCCTGGATGAGCCCCTGTAAAGGCTCTTTCTGCTCATCTAAGCCCTAATTCTCTCAGCTCTCACATGGCCCTGTTCCAGTCAAAATCCTGTAAAAACCTGCCCCCCACTACTAGGTCCTGCCTGAACTCTATGGTTAAAGTGGTTTGGGCTTCCATGGCCCTAACCTTCAAGGATGAGGCTCTGTCCTCTGCCCTGGCAAGGTGGGGCACTCAACCTGGAAGCAGGGGTGATGGACATACTGCTGACGGTCCCTGAGCCCCCATCTCTGTCCAAGAGAACTGATGTCCCCTTCATCCTTAGATAACAAGACGAGGCCAGCAGAACACCTCAGTTTGGCCAGGGACAACGGAAGTGATTCTGTAGTAAGCAGAATGCATGCATTCTTGCATGCATCAGACCTTCCTTCCATTTTGGACAAAAGAATTGAATGTCATGTGAGGCCATGAGTGTGTGTTCCTGCAGGTACCCCCTACCCATCTTGCCCACCCTGTGCCATCACTCACATCTGAAGCCAGTGCTTCGCTTGCCAAGACTTGAGAGCTGGCCTTAAACAAACCCCAGCAGCTAAAAGCACTGAGCCTCATGCACCAGGTGAATCAGACACATGACCGCAGCTCTGCAGTGACAATCATGGTCACCAGCACTAACGCCATTTCATGGCAGAAAAATGCCTACAGCTGACCCGTCCCAGGCTGCCAGGCTCAAGAAGCCTAGCCTACTGGCCTGCCAGTATCTTCACCCCAGAACCCTAACTTATGGTCTCTGTGTGTTGTGAAGAGTATTATGACAATCATTACTTCTTAAGGCAACAGAGCAAAAAGCCCTGAGAACCTTCTGGAGCTCCAGCCACCCCACAAAGCAGGTTGGGAGTCTGAAGTGGGGTTCATTGCTGCCACCCCACTGGCCCTGCAAGCAGCTTCTAGAACCCAGTGTATTAATAGATGATGAGGAAGATGAGAAGGAGAAATAAGTTCCTTTTGATTTATTTTTCTCAGCTTGACAAGATACTAAGCTGCATGTGCCACTGGAGGGTCTGGTCAGGAGCCCCTGGGTGAATTCCTAACCCACTCTCCTGTGAGTTAGAAATGTATGTAACACGTACAGAAACAAACCCATCAGAATCACTCATTTATTCATTCAATGCATAACTCCAGGGGTGGGGGCAAGAAACAGGTTTAAGTCATGTCCTGAGGCCAGAGATACAACCAACAATGAGGTAGTAATGAACCAGACTGGAAAGTGAAGAGCAATAGAGGTTGCTCATACCATGGGGGGACAGATTCCCCAAGGTGTGCAGGTAAATGAATCATGCCAAGTTGTAAAATATACTCTTGACTCAATAACAAGTTTTATATTACCCATCATGGTGTGGGCAAAGTGGTGGGGCACTGGGCATGTCCACATTAGGGGAAACTCAAGTTATGAGTTAAAAGATTGCAAGATTTGGAGCTGATTTCCGGTAACTTCTCAAAAACCATCATAGGGGCTGAGGCTGGGGTTCAGCTATGGAGCACAGGTCAAGCATATATGAGTTTCTGGGTTTGATCCCCAGCACCAAAACAACCATCCGGGATATTCATTCCAGTGAAGCACAGTAAGGTCTGAATGGGGGTGGTCTGAGGGGGTACTTGGCTGAAGGGTTCTGGGCTGAAGCAGCCCTTGACACAGAATTGAGTGATTACAGGACACATTCCCACAAGGGAAAGTGCCAGGTAATGAGGCTGCAATGAGCAGCAGCAGCAGAGACAAATCTCATGCATGCACGCAGTGAAAGAATCCAGAGAGTGTGGACGCCTAAGTCCATTTACATCAAGTTCTAGAACAAGCAAACGAGTCCATTGCCTGAAGGACAAAGGGTTATGACACTCAAAGTCACATTGAACTGACAGATAGATCAGAACAAAGGCGGCTTCCTTTTTGAGGATCTTCCCCTGGTGACGTGGACCCTTTCTTCACTCCAGGATAGCAAAGTCTGGAGAAATCCTTGTTGCACAACTGGATGTACAGAAGGTAGCAAGTGTGTTGTACATCAAGGATGCTGCTAAATACTCTCAGTCATAGGACTCCTGCACGCCCCCATTGTAATTGAGCTGATTTCGAGAATCCAGGTTTGGGGTCAAGGAGTTCTCACATGGAACTTCTAAGATCCTTTCCTGTATATGGATAAATATTTTCTATTTATACATAATATTTATGCATTATGCTTATTACTCTCTTTATGAACTCATCAGGAGTTTAGGGGTGCAGCGGGAAGAATCATAGGGGAAGGTGTCCTGGCCTGCACCTTCCCAGGGGAAGCCCTGGAATTCCAGGGAGGAGAACCGTTGCTGGAAATGCAACAGTGGGTATTTGGGGAAGGGGAATCCCACATGGGGGACCTGTATCCTGCTTGGCGAGCTTAGTTCTCAGGATCCTGCTACTTCCAATGTGGTGTGGCTTTTACATGTTTCTGGATTTTGTTCAACTCAGTTTCTTTGTATGCAATAAGTGGAAACCAATGGGTTCTCATTCACACTGGCAGGAGGAAAAGATAAAGCCATGCTGGGAGCATGAACCTAAGGTAAGTGCACAGTAGTGCTAGTGGTGCTAGTCACAGTAGTCATCATGAGAAGGGGTGGAGCCATAGACAAGGGAGGAGCCACGATCGAGGGGGCGTGGCCAGGGCAAAGGGGCGGTCCTAGCAAAAGGGTTGTCATCGAAGGGCAGTTCCTGGGCTGGGAGGAGCTGCCCTGGAGACTTTTCAACCTGTTTTTATGGCTCAGTCCAGGTGGACACCTTGAAAGGGGGGATGAAGGGTAACCAGAATTTGGAAGGGAGATTCCATGTAGCTTTCTTGACCGGGCACTGGCACAGTCATGGGCACAGACTCCAGCAGATCTCTCTTATTTTCTTAGGACCTGGCTGAGCCCACCAGAAACGTCCAAGGATTGTCCAAGCTGGTAATACTAGTGGGGGTGTGGTGGGGGGTGGTGAACTAACACAGGATCCCAGCAGAGGGCTACCAAAGGGTCTTTCACTTCAAAGGGTCTTTTCACCTCAAAGCAGTGCTGCCCAGCTGCCCTGGTAGCTGTGGTGAAGACTGCTCCATGTCTGGGTGGTCTTTAAGTCCAGATCAGAGTTGCAAAGTTGACTTGTGATGCTGCACCTATGTCCACTCTACATTCACATGAGTCATGACAGTGCGTGCACCTGTGTCACACGCCAATTCAGAACACACAGAACTAATTTAGGCTAAATCAGAACAACACACAGAACATGCTTATCTGCTCCTGCTCAGTCATTACTCCCTCTCCCCTTGGATCTAAGTGACTGATGGCCTGCTCCTCTCACGAGCGGCCCTTCGTCGCTCCCTAAAGAGCCATGTAAGCGGACTGTCAGAGTGTGTGTTCCACATGGCACTGTGAAACACTGTTGTGTTTCGTTGTCAAGTGGGCATTCAATTCACCAAAGTGCCACACCTTTATCTGTTGGCAAACATTTGGGTTGGTTGTAGGTCTTTGCTGCAGTGAATGAAGCTTCCCTAACCAGTCACAGATGAGGCTTTGCAGGTCTTGTGTTTGTAGCTCTCTTGGGTAAGTACCTGGGAGATGCGCTAGCTAGATCATTCTAAATATATGTTTAACTTTACACGAAAATGCCAAACTCTGTCTTAGATGCTGGTGGTACCTGTTACTGCCTCCAGACATGATGGGGACCCTAGCGCTCCACATCTTTATCAGAAATTGGTACTTTTGTTTTGTTTTAATTGGTTTGGTTTATTTTGGGGGCCATACTTGCTGGTACTTGGGACCATATGAAGTGAACTGAATTGAATTGAACCAGGCCAGCCTCATGCATGGCAAGTTCCTATTCACTGTACTATCACTTCAACCCCATGAATTTTCTCATTTCTGATCAAAATTCCCACCCCAACACCACTGTGGGGTGTGAGAAGGCTTGATTTCTCAGCCTCTTCCTGCACAAATCTGAGACTTTCTCATCTGTCATCCCTGGTGGGGAGAGCCTGGCTGAGGCTATCTCAGTGGCAAGTGACAGCTTGAGAGAGGGAGAGAGGGAGAGAGAGAGAGGTAGAGAGAGAGAGGGAGAGAGAGATAGAGAGGTAGAGGTAGAGAGAGAGAGAGAGTTTTATTGTTCCTGAAGACATTGAAGCCAAACCCCAATATGCTCCAAGTTCCTCCTGAGACTCGACCCTGAGGGTCAGCTCCCAAAATTCTCTTGGCCACCTGCCTAGCAGTTACCATCCTGAGCTGGATGAGGACTCTACAATAATTAGGGGGTTCCACGCTCAGTCTGCTCAGTCAGGCACAGGTCACCAGAGCTAGCTCAGGTCCTTTTGAGAGGGGGCTCTGGATGACCCCTCTACTCCACACCCTGTACTCCACAACTTCAGTTCTCATGGGGTGTCAGGAGAGCAAAATACAGCTGCTGGACATCTCTCCTGGATACAGCGCCCTCTTCTGCAAATGTCCCCACAAGGCCAGTAGAAAACCACATAGAATATCTTCCAGGTATGGCGACAGTGTTCAGAGTCAGTCCCAGTGACTTTACCCCTTAGAGTTTCTGCTCCCAGATGTAGGGATTATCTGTCCTGTGGTCACAGCAGAAGCCTTTTATTTGGCATCACCCCACTGGCACCTGGTTACCTCATCCACACAGGAGTATCACTGCTGAGTCTGGGATCCTAAGTCTTTTTTCTTGGTTTTTGGGCCACACTTGGCAGGTCTCAGGGCTTACTCATGGCTCCTCTGCACTCAAGGATTACTCCTGGTGGGGATCAGGGAACTATATGGGATGCTGGGGATCGAATTCAGGTCAGCTAAATGCAAAACAAACCCTCTCTGCTGTACTATCACTCCAGCCCCAGGACCCCAATTTCTTGGGCCTCCCACCTAAGTCCTCACCTTTCTCAGATAAGCAATGATGCTCATTAGCAATGAGATGCCTGATGTCTATGTAGGAAAACACCCAGAAATATTTTGGGTCACCCTACTGTAGATTCAGACGCTCCCTCCACATGGTCCACTAGATGAGGTGGGTGAGGTATGTGTGTCTCTGGGCTTCTTGGTCTCAGGCTTCTCTGGGCTCAGCTGTGGCCAGAGGGAGCAGGCACCTGGGCAGACACCAGGCTTGGTCCCCAAGCAAGGAAGCTAGAATGGCCCTCAGGTGGGGACTTGAGGGTCTTCACGTCCCCTGCCTGTCTCCTGGACGTGAGCCACATCCACATCCCCTCATCTGCGTGCGAGGCTACTCCAGCCTGCCCCAACCCCCAGACTTGGGTGCAAGCAGCTGTGACTGAATCTAAATGTGAGTGCCCCATCTCAGCCCAGCCTGGGCTTCCCAGCTTTGAGCCTGGACCGCTGCCCCTCCCTGTGGTGTGGGAGGGTGTGTGTGCCGGCCTGTCCTCAAGGCTGCCCCCCCCCACGTCCGCACCACCACCCCCAGGGAGTGGGAAGCTGCCTCCCCGGCTTTGATCGGGACCAGGGGGTGCATGTCGCTCAGTTTGGGACCATCTCTGTGATGCATTTTGACAGCCTTGGCCAAGCATATGCTTTAAATCCTCCTGAGAAAGGGTCTTTTTAAGTGGAGACGGACCCATGACAGCCTTCAAAGGGCTCTCTGGACAAATTGGGGTGCGTGGGGAAGACCCCCGGGCGCTATCATCTGGCTGCTTAGGGTACAAGTTCAATAGAGAGAGAGAAAGGAAGGGATGGGAGAAAGAAACAGAGAGAGAGAGAGAGAAGAGAGGGAAGGGGAAAAGGGAGGGAAAAAGGGAAGGAGGGAGGGGGATAGAGAAACAGAGAGAGAGAAGAGAGAGAGAGAGAGAGAGCGAGTACAAGAGACTGAGCACTCTGGGCCTATCCTTCAACTCAGAAGGTGATAGTAAAGTTGAGGAAGTCTAGCTCCCACCCCACCCCCCAATGCACACTTGGGGATCAGCTTTACCCTGGAGTTCCTTGCAACTTCCTGGGACAACTCTACCTTTGCAGTAAACCGGCTTCAAATGACCTGGGAAGGAGCTGGAGTATTTGTCACTGCTTCCCTGGACATTCATGGTATTGAAAGCCAGAGCTTGTCACGGAAATCTGTCAGAGGACATGCAGACTGAACATTGCAAATAGCTCATCCTTTGTTGTTGCTTTTGCCAAATGCACCTCAGTAACACACTCAGCACCCGTGAAAATGTCAGCCACTGCCCCTCTGACAGAACTGCGAGCCTTCCCCCCTGGACGAGCACAGAGCCAGAGGCACCTCAACCCAGGCAGGGAAGGAATCTTCTCAGGGCCCGCATGGCCTGCTGGGTTTAATTTTCCCAGAAGTCAGCTCTGATTAGGGGGATGGCCTCATGTTCCTGTCCCCCCAGCCGCCTTCTGCCAAGCACCTTGCAAGGCAGGGGGGCTGATGGTGGGGGCACAGGGGGATTGCTCCCCAGGTCAACCCAGCACACATGTCTGCTACTTATCAGATCTCACTGCACCCCAACCCCCATCTAAGCTCAGCTCACATCCTCCTGCTAATGAGACCCATGCTCTCAGCAGCCAGCTGCTGGGGTGGGAGAGGAGGTGGGGAGGGACACCTCCAAAGGGGGGGGGGCATCTCCAGGCCAGAAGAAAGGAGCCCTTTGGCAGGCTGGGCCCCGGGAAAGGTGGAGCCCACACTTCCAAGCAGGTGCCTCTGCCCGCTCCATCACCCTGTACTCTCCCCTCCCCTGGGCTCAGAGCTTCTTGCCTGCCTCAGGTGCCTCCTGCAGGCTCCACTCATCATTACCTGGGTTTGGGGGTGGCTTCAGGCAGATGTGAGAGGCTGTCTAGTTCTCAATACACGCCTCCTGAGAGGGAGGTACAGGAGACAGAGGTCCGGTGAGTCCCATAAAAGGGGCTGGTCTGTCATGGGGATCATGGCTGGAGCTCCATTCAACTGTACTACCCCCTGCCCTAGAAGCTCTGCTGCAGCTCTGGCCTTCTGGGGGAAATGTCAAGATTCTATGCCAGGATAATCTCAACTCAGTGTTTTTTTCTTCTTTAGATGCTACAACCCCTAGCCTGTGTACTAATTTTTCACTGTCTGGTCTCCTTCCCCTCATTCAGGGGGAATGTCTTTTTACAATTGTGGCCCAATTCCCACCTTGTTTCCTCCCTATGTCCCCTTGTCTTGTGCTGTGGCCCCATTTAGGTGATTTATTCTTAACAGTACTTCCTTTGGGTTGCCCTTGGGCTCATAGAGCCCCCGTAGCTCTGCCCAAGAATAACTTTTGTAGACCATATCATGGTCTCACCAGTGACCATTCTGCTCAATGCCATTGCCTGAGAGAGCCCTGCCCACCAGCATGAACTGAGGCCTCCCATGACTTGTCCTGATGGTCCATGTTCCTTTATTTTCTTTTTCTTTTTTGGGTTTTTGGGTCACACCTGGTGGCACTCAGGGGTTACTCCTGGCTCTATGCTCAGAAATTGCTCCTGGCAGGCTTGGGAGACCATATGGGATGCTGGGATTCGAACCACGGTCCTTCTGCATGCAAGGCAAATGTTCTACCTCCACGCTATCTCTCCGGCCCCTTCCATGTTCTTTTTAAGTGATGACCATAGTAAACTTTCCTGTGGATGTACAGATGGACATATGGACCGATGATGAATAGATGGATGGGTGGGTGGATAGATGGATATATAAATGAATGGATAAATGAATGAGTGGGTGATTGAATTGAAGATGGATGAATATGAATGAATGAATAGAAAAATAGGTGGATGGATAGATGAATGGATGGATGGATGAATAGGTGGATCCATAAAAGGATAGATGGATTGATAAATGAGTGGATGGATAGATGGATGAGAATAGAAACTCCTTTGAAATTCCCCCAGTGGTCTCTAGAAGCAGACAGCTGGTACAGTAATGGCCTTCACTCCATTCTCTGTATTAGGAATCCATCTCCAATGTTGTGGTCACTGAAGGAAGAGAACTTCCTTGAAAGTTAAGTGTGAAGTGATTATATGGGATGAAGGACCACACAGGAAGTGGCTCAGCTCTATCTCATCTTCAATCCCTATACACTATAGGTAGGTTATATTCACTTTAACTCCTCTTTTGTCTTTTTGGGCCTTTGCCAGATGATCTCACTGCCCTGGCTCCCCTCGCCTTGTCTAGTCTCAGTGGAACCTTTATGACATGCAATCAGAACCCTGCCTCAGGTCATTCTAACCTCTTTTACTTCTAATAGCACAGAATTATCTGATGATAGATGCCTTAATCTTAGGAATGGTAGGAACAAAACTTGATCTTGGGAGTGAGCCAGGAGCCATCTCTAGTCAGACTTCTGGGAAATATTTCCTATCAGAAAGAAGAGCCACATAAACTAGACACAAATGCAATTGCATGACAATGTGATGTCTGGAGTGATGGCAGCTCTCCTGTAGCCAGGAGGCAACATATGTAGGGGGACAAAAGGCTGAAATGCCAGGATATAAGCTGGAAGAAATCTTGGGTCCTTGGTGACATTCTCAAGCTACCGAACTAACTTTAGATCTGTCTTTCTTCTATCTCCCTATTAAGTGACTATATTTTTGAAGTCATCCTTGGTTAAGTTGTTACTGTGACCAAATGTGGCTTCAGGCTGTGACAAAGCTCTGATCTTGCACTGTTCGAGCAAGCTGCACTGCAGCTGCTATTCAGCTCCTAATGGTCCTCACTGAGCTGTGGCTGCTGGACACCCAGCCCAGCCCTCGCCTCTCTCTCCTTTGGGAAAAGAGAGGCTCACTAGGATTCCTTAAAAAGAGGCAAGGCCTGGAGTGGAAAAGGACACATAGAGGAAGAAAGGCAGAAGTGGGGCACAAATGTGTTCAGGTGGATCTTTCTGTCTGGGAGATTTATGATCAATGAGGAGCTGATTTGAAGCAATAAACAGTAAGTTCTGGAAGAAAGATGGAACAGAGATTTCACACGAGAGATAGCATGCCCTCAGCTAAATTGTGGCCAAACCTGATTAATCTTTCGTCCTTAGTCAACCAAGTTAACACATTACTTCCTGGACTCTGGCCTGAGGCTCTCCATATTTTCTGTAACACAACTCACCTCTCAGCATGGGGTGTGGGGAAAAGGCTCACTGCATTTTGCATGGAAGGGGGGGCCCATTTCTTTCAGCCATCTCCTCTGTTCCTCTTGTCTCCACAAGAATGAGTTGGTATCAGTGTCATGCCCTCCCTGGCATGGGGGTCTCTCACAGGGGGAGACAGCCTTGGAGCTCTTCCCCCCACCCCCACTCCACCTCTCATCTCATGAAGATCTGGGCTGAGAACTAGAACTGGGGTCTCTCATTCAACATCATTAGCCTGAGGGGTTCTAGCCCTAGCTTCACCTCAGCAGAATCTGTCTGTCCTTCACAAAGGCCAGACCTCCATCAGCCTCTTCCAAATTGTCCCCAGCCAGAGGTCACCATGACCTTGCCCCCCTTTCTCTCCCTACTACCCACATCTCTCGGTGGAATTTGCAGACAAGTCCAGATTCCTCTGCAGGAGCCAGAGGAGATGGTCTGCAATCCAGGCCCTCCTTGTTCCCACAGAAAGGGCTCACTTCAGCCTAACATATTCATATCCCTTCTAACAAGCCCTTTTGGGTTTCAGGGAGACAAGGGTTGTGGGGAAAACTGTGAGTCAGGAGCATTGCTTCTCCTGTCCACCTTCTCACTCCAGCTCCCTGCCAGCACCAGAAGGGTTTTCCTTTACTGAGCAGGTAGCCTCCTTCCCTGTCTCCTAGGCCATCTCTGCTCTCTTCTCTCTTAAAGCACAACATCCACAACTGCCTTTGTGAGCAGATGAAACTGCAGAGGGGAAAGCAAGCTTGGTTACTCTGCAACCCACAAAAGGGCCACTTGACTAACAGCCATGTGGCTCCACTCCCAACTGAGTGAGCTTCAAGGACTGGAAACTTCATAATGAGAATTTGCTTTCTGACCAGAAGCCAGTGGTCACTGCTCCTCAGGCTTGTGTGGAAGTGGCCCTATTTTCATCTTTATTTCAGCTGCTTCTCTTTACTGTTGGTTCTCCATGCTGCAGTGCACTCCTCTGTCCCACCATTTCCAGCAAGGCACAGTCAGGGACCGTCACATCATCCTGTTTACAGGCTGGGACCCTCCCCATCTGAAGGCAGAATTGCCTGACACAAGTAAGGATCCTGGAGGTGGTAAGCTTCGAACTTCGAATCACCCTGGCGAGAGGACAGGAGTGACTCGCTCAATGAGCTTGCTCAGAGCACGACTTTCAAGGCCCAGACTCAGAGCTCCCCAAGTTGCATTAACCATGCTGATGTGGGGCCCAGTGAGATAGTACAAGGATTAAGGTACTATTGCCTTACAGGGGCTTAGTTGTCTCTTAGCACTGCTGGGTGTGTCCCATGCTCAAAAAAAAAAAAATCCTCATTGTTTAGATGTACTCAGTGTCAGACGTGGGGGAAAACATGTATAAAAGAACAGATTGTTAAGGCCCTTGGTCAGCTATCGGAGGGACCTTTTCCTTTAAGGGTTAGGGGCCAGAGTAATTGCACAGCTGTAGGGTGTTTGCCTTGTATGCAGATGACCCAGGACGAATGGGGTTCAGAGGTTCGATCCCCAGCATTCCATTTGGTCCCCAGAGCCAGCCAGGAGCAATTTCTGAAGGCAGAACCAGGACTAAGCCCTGAGTGCCACTGGGTGTGGCCCAAAAACAAAACAAACAAAAGAAGGTATCAGTTAAGAGAGGCCCACTTCTGGCGAGTATAGACACCCCAGGCTGAAGTCAGGTGTGCTGCCCCTGCCAGAGTACTCCTGCTGAATGGCTGCTGCTGAATTACTGAAGAAACCCTTTGCCAGACTCTCTGCTTCTGTCACCTTTTGCTGCTTCTCCTACTGTTCCAGTTTCCCTGGCTGACTCCTTGCCCTGGACCCAATGTTGGTCCTCTATTTCCCTCTCTAGGGGGTTGTCAGTTCTTGACAACATGGACCCTTCTAGACCAGAGGCAGAGGTGCTCAGACCAATTTGGACGCTGGGTATCTCTACAGATCTAGTTATTCCTTATGTTGTAACCGGGGCCCTGGCCCTTGCAAGACAGACCTGTCTGTGTCTCTAAACATGTGCCCTGGACTTTAGATTCTAGATCCTTGAGCCCTGGGACCCCTCCAGAGGAGGCTGGGTCCTATCCTTTGGTGGAAAGAACCACAGTTCTGATTCTCTTCAGATTTCACATCCACACTTTGCAGGTCAATGATGTTTCACTAATACTCAGGGCTGATTTCATGTTGAGAATATTTCTTACAAGCGTATGAGTATGACCTGCATTCTTGTATGTAATACGTCACCCAGCAGTCTTCCCCATATCCTCTCTTTACAACCTCTTTCCCTGCGTCCTTTCTCTCAATTTTCTGTCTACGTGCTCTCTCTCTACATTCTCCTTGCTTCATCTTTCTTCATCTTTCTTGTACTCCTCTCTGCATCTCCTCCTGCTTTTTCTCACTGAATCCTCATGCTACATCTTCTCCCTGCCTCCTCCATCTACTTCCTCTCTGAATCCTTGCTAGGAATAGGGGTTGCTGTGATAAGAAAATTGCCTGTCCCCTCCAAGCACCCACAAGAACATACCAGGCAGAGTTGCATCTACAACTGACTAAGCACAGTACTAAGAAGGGTGGTTCTCACAGAGGCCTCCCTGCACTTATTTTTGGTCCATATTCACCCTTCAGAGACCCCCTTGTCACCCTTTTTCCTCCCAGAAATGTGGTCTGTACAACACCCCTATATCCCTTCCCACTCATCTCCCTGTTTTTGTCTCCCATATCCCCACCAGAAGTCACACACATATGCATGCCATACCACTCACACACGCTCAGACACACTGCACAGAACCGCAGACTCACTCGTGCAGAGAAAGACCTTCCAAAAACTATGAGCAGAGCTCATTCCCTCCCTCAGTGCACAGTAAAAACGTGTTCTCCAGGGTGCAGACGTGAACTAGCTCTTCTCTGCTTACACCTTGCATATTAGCCAGATGCATCAGAGCATGATTGGAGGCTGGAGGTAGCTATGCTGGGTGGCCTGGGAGAGAAGAGCACTACTTCTGGAAATAGGGGAGTCCAATCATAAGGAAGGGGCTCCCTAGTTGTCTTGGATGTGTGGCCTTTGACAAGTTAACCTCCCTAAGTGGCCAGGGGCTCTTCTATGAAATGAAGCAGCCTGGGAGAATGAGGCTGTTGTGGCCATAAAGACTGTGGAAGGCAGGGGAATGAAGTAAGAGCCAGTAGGTAGGACCTAGCTTTTCCTTCTCATCATCAGAACCCACTTAGAAAGAAACTAGGAAATTCACAAAAGCATAGCAGTCGCAGAGTGCTGCATGGGGAAGGTGGAGTCTGAGAGAAATAGAGCTAGAATTGAACCACGTACATTTCTGGCTGGTCATAAACCAGGACTAACCTATGACCCACAGAGCAAATATGAAGCCAGAGTTCTCTCAAAAGTTCTCTGACCCCTCCAAATTTCCACTCCCACCACCTTGATTGTCATGATTGCTGTCACACATGTCTGAGGGTGCACCCTTTGCTCTCATGTGAGTGACGGGGAAGGGGTGGGGGTTCCCTTGGCTGTGGCCCAACCACAGTCGCACTCACTGTTGCATCAGAGATGCTGGGATTTGTATTCAGCAAAAGTGCAATGTAGGGACCGAGGGCACAGCGAGGACAGCAAGCAAGGCAGTCTCTCTCTCTCTCACTCACCAAGCCACATCCTCCCCCCGACACTGTGGAACTACCTTGAGGAGCTATCTGTGAGCAGCCTTGAGCAGCTTTACAATAAACAGCCCAGCCCCGTGAGGCCCCCGGCGCAGCCCTGCAGATGGAGCCAAGGCTGCTGCAATCGCAGGGAAATCTCACAGCAGGCTCCTGCAACCAGCAAACCCAGCCTTGATTCCAGCTCCTTCCTTCCTGGCTCTGACTGTAGCAACACAGCGGTCAGGGGACCCAGAGCCTCTTCTGCGCCATGGCCAACATTGGGTTGTCAGATGGCATCCTCCTGGCTTCGATCTTAACCTGCTCTCTGAAGTTCCAGGTGCATGTGGTCAGTGTCCACAAGAATCCAAATGCTCTCTCTTCTCTTCTCCTCTCCTCTCCTCACCTCTCCTCTTCTCTCCTCTCGGACTCAAAGGGCCCTGGGAACTTGTTTATTAGGAAAAGCTGTGGGAGTGAGTTCTGTTGGGTGGAGGCGCTGACCTCTCCCAGCTCTCCTGCATTTTTCTCCCCAGCGACATCTTTTCATGTTCCCTGGCTCTCATTGGTGAGTCACAGATCTGTAAACCCCCAGCACAGAAAGCTTGGCAATGTGTGTTCGGTGTTTATTGGATGGGGAAGGAGGCAAAATGATCAAAACGCTGGCTGTGGCTCTAGCCTCTAAAATTTGCAAGAGCAAACCTTCAAAGATCTATGTTGGAGGCATCTACACAGATGCGTGGGGGCCTGATTCTTGTTTTCTTGCTCCCACCCCACTCCCAGCACAATGAAAGGAAGATTGTGTAACCCTCCCCTGTGGCAAAGAGATATTTGCCTACACTTGTTGGACTCCAGAAACCCACAGGCCAACAAAACTAGTGTCCACACTGATGGCAGAACATGGTCTACCCCGGATACCAACATGGACTGGGGAACTTGACACACTCTTAGACATAATCATCTGGGCACTGGGACCATAGATAAGTTGACTCTGGAAAGAGCGTGGGTATTCTCCCAGCTGAGCATGCAGGAAGACATGCTTCTCTTGCGAGCACTGGAAGGCTCATCTTCTTCTCCTGACCCATTTCTCCCTCTGGGAAGGCTTCCCTCTTGAGCACCCCTAACCAATCCCCTCTGCTGAGACCCATCTGCAGAGTTACTTATCTGCCCAGACTCTGGAGAATTGACCTGGTTTCCCTCTTCAGCTCCTCTGGCCACCAATGCTGGTGGGTTCACAACACATTTCCTGGTTTCCTGGCTATCAGCAACTCTGTGCCGAAGTGGCGACAACAGTCATGAGAGTGCTAGCTGCTATCTGGTTGGGGACCCACACCTGAACCCACCCTTGCGTGTGCCTGGAGTTATAGGCATCTGAGCTCTGATAGGGTCTGGGTGGGATTAACCCCTGGATCCCAGCCTCATTCCAGCCTCCTGGTTTGGTAGCAGTAGCCCCCTCCCCTCCATAGTCAATCAAGGGAGAAATATGCTTTGAAATAAAAATGCCTCTTTCTGATCCGCCTGGCTCCCCCTTCCCCTGCCTCCTTAGTATGCATGAATTCAGCCCCAATTCAAGGCAACTCTCAGCTTCTTCTCCACACTGTTGGGCTGCTGGGCCTCCCTCTCTAGCCCCTCCAGCCCTCTCCAAGACAAATTGCTTGCATCTGTCAAGGCTTTTCTGATTAGTAGAGGAGAATGCCATGGGATGTCATCAGGGGTTCAGAGCAGTGGGATCAAAAGGGGCAGGGGCCAGGCCACACAACCCTTTCAGCTCATTTGTCAGGTTGGTTCAGCACCTTCTCCTGAGTGCCACTCACCCACCTCAGCTCTCACCCATGATCAGGATTTACAGATTTACCAGGAGCAGCACAGAGCCCAAGGCAAGGAGGGGAGAAGAGGGACTGTGTGGGGAAGTTTGTGACTGGGTGGCACGTTCCTGGGCATTGTCCTCTGCTCTCAGGAGCCTGGAGCCAGGGGAAGAAAGAGAAAAGAGGAGGAAGGTCTGGATGGAGGATCAGGGCAAAACTGAGGAGTAGGCTCATGAAAGCAGAGAATTCAAGAGTCAATGTGTTTTGGGGGCCAGAGCAATAGGAAGGAGGGGATTTGCATTGTACACAATCAACCCACATTTGATCCCTCACACTCTATATGGTCCACCAAGCCCTGCCAGGAGTGATTCCTGAGCAAAGAGCCAGGAGTAAGTCCTGAACAACACCAGGAGTGACCCAAAAACAAAACAAATAAAAATATGAGTCACTGTATTTTGTTTTTAGCTTCTTTGGGGGAAGGAAAGGAAAATCCTGGAGGTGCTTAGAGCTGACTCCCGACTCTGTGCTCAGAGATCATCCAGGCAGAACTCAAGAAAATCATATGTGGTATCAGAGATATGAGCTAGGGCAGGCTACATGAAAGACAAGGGCCTGACCCCTAAGCCATCTCTCTGGCCCAGGGAGCCATCATGGGATGGAAGAACGCTGTTTGCAGAGCCGAGTTCCTGTCCCATGTGTCCCCATTGCTGTCGAGTCAGTTGCAAGAGAGGGCAGAACTTGAAGAGGGCACTTGGAAAGGTTCAGGTCCCCATGACATCCCACAGTTGGTGAGAGAGAGCAGAGCCAGGGGCTTGGTGAGCAGCCAGGGGGACCTCCCATAGAGCCAGTCCTACGGCATGGCTGATGCGTGTCCAGCACTACCTCAGTGGCCACAGATCTCCAGGCCCGGCTTGATGTGTCCTCTCTCTGCGGGTCTTAGCGGGGGGAGCTCCAGAGAGCCATGTGGGGTCAGGCTTCGGTGGGCCTCGAGGCTGCTCAATTAGGCCCTGAGGATTTCGATTAGCCTAATTCAATGACACGGATGGCTGGCTGGATTGAAGTTCCTTGCTACAACTTTTTTTTTTCTTTCAACTCACTCAACAATTATTTCCCTCAAGTTGGTTGCAGATGCGGCCTGCCCGGGAATTATAATCCATTCCTTACCGAGCACCAAGAAGTGGGAAGAACCTTGGCTGTGTCCGCATACCCTTGTCCCCCAACCCCCACTGGGCAGTGCCCTGGCCTATGTATGCTTTGCCATGCAGACCTTGGATAACAGGCCAGTATCTGGCCAGCTCAGGACTACCCCACTGTCTCCTGCTGCTCTCAGCTCTGCACAGACATGGACCACTTGCCCAGGATACTGCACCTGGATGGGACCCACAGACACTCACAGACACAGTGTGCTCATGACAGGACGCACAGCCCATGTACAGGACAAATATGTATGCAGATATCCACATGCCCTCCCAGAGCATCACAGCTTGGGAATACCTGGGGGGTGGGGGAGGGTTCTGAGGAGTGTGGCCAGGGACCCAAGTGGCAGGGACCTAATGTGAGGATGCAGGAAGAGGTCCCCCATTCTGAAAAGTGTCTCCAAGCTGGCTGAAATGTGGAGAGGGCTCAGAGACAGTCTCTGGCATTGGTTCTGGCGACTGCAAGGTGCTGTGAGGCCTGTGAGATGTTCTGAGGCACCCCCCACAGTCCCTAACAGTTGGGAGCAGGTCCCAAAGCAGAAGTGTCACCTTTGTCTTCTTCCATCTAGATGCCCCTATGCTGACTCCTCCTAGGTCTTGTCAATGAAATCCAAGCAGAAAACTTCTGGAGAGCTTTTGAGCTTCTTCTGAGATCTACTGCTGCTGAATGGAGTCTCCCCAGACACAGAGACTTCACAAACCACTTCAGTGGAGTCTGGAGGGCTATTCACCAAGGTGGGGAGACTGCCTGGGATGTGGCTAGTCTGTCCCTGACATGTCCTCTCACCACAACAGTTGGAGATCCAGAGCCAGCAGTAGCAGGAGAGAGAGAGAGAGAGAGAGAGAGAGAGAGAGAGAGAGAGAGAGAGAGAGAGAGGAGAGAGAGAAAACACCATGTCATTCTACAAATTAAAGTCAGTGTCACTTCTGCCATATAGCATGGCTGCAGACAGCCACCCACTGTTCAGACCCAAGGAACTAAGAATATTCCCCCACCAGTTGAAGTGACAACACTCATGCTGTGTGGAAGCATGCAGAAGGGAGAAACATAGCAGTAGACTGTCTTTGAAAAATTCAATCTGGCATCGTCAGTTATTAGCAGGTACTCAAGAAAGGGCTGGGTATAGAGGGTTGGAGGAAAGAAAGGAAGCAGGAGGAAAGAGGAAGGAAAGAAGAAAAGGATAGGAATCAATGAGAAAATAATAAAGCAAGAGGAAGAGGAAGGAGGAGAGTAGGGCAGGAAGAAAGGAAGAGAAGAAGGGAAAAAAGGAAGAAGTGTAGGAAGAAGAAAGGGAGAACAGGAATAAAGGTGAAAAAAAGGGAAGGATGAGTAGATATGGAAGGAAGGAAGAAAAGGAAGTAAACAGGGAAGAAGGAGGAAAGAATGAAGGGAAGGAGGAAAGAAAGAAGGGGAATAGGTAAAACATTCCATGACATTGAGACTAAAGGCATCTTCAAGGAGGAAACAGCACTCTCCAAAGAATGGAAGCAGAGATAAACAGATGAGACTATATTAAGCTGAGAAGCTTCTGCATCTCAAAAGAAATAGTCCCTAGAATACAAAAGCCACCCACAGAATGGGAAAACTATTCACCCAATACTCATCAGATACAGGGCTAATATCTAAGTTATACAAATTACTGACAGAACTTAACAAGAAAAAGACATCTAACCCCATCAGAAAAGGGGGAGAAGAAATGAACAGACACTTTGTCATAGAAGAAATACAAATAGCCAAAAGATACATGAAAAAAATTCTCCACATCACTAATCATCAGGAAGATGTAAATCAAAGCAACTATGAGATACCATCTCACAGAGACTGGCACACATCACAAAGAATAAGAACAATTGGAGAGAAAAGAACTCTTATTCACTACTGCTGGGAATGCCATCTAGTCCAGCCTTTATGGAAAAACAATATGAAGATTCCTCAAAAAAAAAAAAACAACAAAAAACATGGAAATTGAGCTCCCATATGATCCAGCTATACCGTTCTAGGGATATACCCTAGGAACACAAAACCACAATAGAAAAATGCCTTCTGCATGCCTATATTTATTGCAGTGCTATTTACAATCGCCAGACTCTGGAAGCAACCAAGATGCCTGTTCAACAGATGGGCAAAAAGAAATTGTGGTACATATACACAATGGAATATTAAGTAGTTCACAGGAGAGATGAAGTCATGAAATTTGCCTATACATGGATGTACATGGAATCTATTATGCTGAGTGAAATAAGTCAAAGGGAGAGAGATAGACACAGAATAGTCTCACTCATCTATGAGTTTTAAGAAAAATTAAGGACATTTTTGTAATAATGCGCTGAGACAATAGAGATGAAGACTGGAAGGACCAACTCATGATATGAAGATCACCACAAAGAGTGGTGAGTGCAGTTAGAGAAATAACTATGGTGACAATGTCAGTGAGTAAGAGAAGTAGAATGCCTGTCTAGAATACAGGTGGGGGGGAAAGGAGATTGGGGGCATTGGTTATGGGAATGTTGCACTAGTGAAGGGAGGTGTTCTTTCTATGACTAAAACCCAACTACAATATTGTCTGTAATCAAGGTGTTTAAATAAAGATATTATTTTAAAAAAGAAGGAAGGGAAAGGAGGGATGAGGAGGAAAAAAGGAAAGCATAGAAGGAAGAAAGGGAGAGTAAGGAAGGAAAGAAAGATTTTTGTTCTATACTGTTTATTTCTCTGTTCTGAAAGAACACTTATCAGTTTAGACCCATCCCATCCTGACATGTCCAAGTGAAGTATACGTGATAGTTCAAGTTTCTGACTTGAACCTTATAGTAGTGAGAGGGTATGAAACCCCCATGCTCTCTCAACAGCCTGGGAAAGTCATATATAGATTCTAAGAGCCAAGAGTGAAAGCACAGAGATGGGACAAAGCCATAAAAACCAGTTGTCCCTGCTCTGCTGAGCCCTTAACCAGCATTTTACACGCCCTCTGAATCATTATCACTGGTGGGAAGAGTACAGACTCCTTCAAAGGGAGGACACACGTCCTTTTGTCATTCCTGAGCTGATTGGTGTGGGGTAGAAAGAAGAGGTATGAAATGTGTTTGCACTCACCTGCTGGGGCCCAGGGTTCTGCTTCTCAATCTCAGCAAAAGCATCTTAGATGGTTTTGAGCTTTCCAAAGACATCCCCCACCCACCCTAGCAAGCAAGAAAAGTTAGAGCTTAACAAACACTTTATTTTTTAATGTATTACTTTAACAATTAGGCTTAAATGTTTGTTCATCATACAGTTATTACTGGCATTCAATGTTTTCACACTATTCTACCACCAGTGTGAGGTTTTCGACCATTGTCTTCGAGTTTGCCATCCACTCCTAAGCCTGCTCATTGGCAGGTGCAAAATAATTTATTTTATATTGTTTGTGACAAACAAAGATAATGGACTTATTGAAAAAACTTGAGCCTTCCTTGGGTGAAGGAACACAGGCCTGCCCAGAGACACAAAGGCAGCTCGAATTCTAGCTGGGGATCGGCAGAGATTGGCAGAAGCCCAGAGAAAAAGAGGGGTAAGTGTCTCCTCCCCCAAAGGACAAAGTTAAGCTTAGGATAACACACAAGCCCATCTCTGCTGAGAAACACAGATATTGCTTGCCCAAAAACACAGAAAAGAGGAGAGTAGCCAAGGAGCGAAGCTTATCCCCTAATCAATGCACACCAGCACAACACATAGGAAAAAAAAAAAAAAACACTGCAAAGGACACTAGGGAAATCATTGCAGAAACACCACGTGCTTTAGAGAATGATGATGGATCTGAAGACCCAACAAGTACAGCCATCTATATAGCCTCTCTGAGAAAAACTTTAGAGAGGAAATTTGGAGGATGCTTAAGGAACTCAAAAAATCATGAAATGAACTGAATGAACCCAATTAAGAATCAAGAAGATACTGAAAGTAGAAATAAGAAAACTCCAACTGAAATATCAGGGCTAAAAAACTTGGTAGCTGAAATAAATGAAAACCTCATGGAAAGCCTCACCACAGAGTAAGAGCTGCTGAAGAAAGAATCAGTGAGCTAGAAGATGAGATGCATAACAACTCATATAACCGAAGAGATCTGGAAAGAGCAAAGGAGGGGGATATGGGATGCAGGCTGAGAACAGGGGTGGAGGGAAGACAACACTGGTGGTGGGAATGCCCTGATTCAATGTCACTATGTACATAAATATTACTGTAAAGATTTGTAATCTACTTTGGTCAAAATAAAAATTATTTTAAAAAATAAACCAGTATGGTATTGGAATAAAGAGAAATAAATGGAATAAACTTGAGTATTCGGAAAATAAACTCCAGAATACAATAAATTAATCTTAGATAAAGGGCCAAGAAATGCAAAATGGAGCCAAGAAAGCCTCTTCAAGAAGTGGTGTTAGGACAACTAGTCATTCACATTCTAAAAAGCAAATTCAGACCTCCATCCTAATACCATGCACAAAGGTCAAATAACAATGAATTAAACTCATTGATTCAGGGCCGGAGAGATAGCACAGCGGTGTTTGCCTTGCAAGCAGCCGATCCCCAGGACCAAAGGTGGTTGGTTCAAATCCCCGGTGTCCCATATGGTCCCCCGTGCCTGTCAGGAGCTATTTCCTGAGAGGACCAAGCCAGGAGTAACCCCTGAGCAACACGGGTGTGACCCAAAAACAAAAAACAAAAAACAAAAAAAAAACCAAAACAAAAAACATTGATATTCAGATTTGAAACTATAGATGTATAGAAGAAAATATAGGCAAAACACTACATAACAATGAGACTAAAAACATTTCAAGCAGAGATAATCAGATGGGACTACATTAAATGTGAAACTTCATGTACTTAAAGGAAACAATGATTAGGATACAAAGATTACTCACAAAATGGGAGAAACTATTCACTCAAAAACTATTTGATAAGGCATTAATATCCAAGATATATACAAGGTATTAACAAAACTTAACAAGAAAAAAATCTAACCCAGTCAAAAAATTGAGAAGATGGGCCCAGAGAAATAGCACAGTGGCGTTTGCCTTGCAAGCAGCCAATCCAGGACCAAAGGTGGTTGGTTTGAATCCCGGTGTCCCATATGGTCCCCCGTGCCTGCCAGGAGCTATTTCTGAGCAGACAGCCAGTAGTAACCCCTGAGCACCGCCCAAAAACAAAAACAAAAAAAAATGAGAAGACATGAACATTTTATTAAAGGAGAAATGCAGGTGGCCAAAAGGCATATGAAAAAAATGCTCCACATCACTAATCATCAGGGAGATGCAAATCAAAACAACAATGAGGTACCATCTCCCGCCACAAAGACTGGCACACATCACAGAGAACAAGAACAACCAGTGCTGATGGGGGGTAGGGGGAGAAAGGAACTCTAATTCACTGCTGGTGGGAAGACCATCTAGTCCAGCCTTTATGGAAAACAATATGGAGATTCCTAAAAATAACCTGGAAATTGAGCCATCATATGATTCAGCAATACAACTACTAAGGATATACCCTAGGAACATAAAAACACAGTACAAAAATGCCCTCTGCACCCCTATGTTTATCACAGCACTATTTACAATATCCGGAATCTTAAAACAACCCAGGTGCCCAACAACAGATGAAAGAAAGAAACTAAGGAAACTGTGGTACATTTACACAATTAAATACTATGCAGCTGTTAGAGAAAAATGAAGACATAAAATTTGCCTATACATGGTTGGACATGGAGACTATTATACTGAGTGATATTTGCCAGAGGGAGATGGATAGACATAGAATAGTCTTATTAATCTGTGGAATATAAGTAAAATAAAAGACAGTATAGCTATAATATTCTGAGTCAATAGAGCTGAAAGTCGGGAGGACCAGCATTTGACATGAAGCTTGCCACAAGGAGTAGTGAGTGCATTAAATACTAGTGAGGGATAGAGGCATAATTCCTGTCTGAGAAACAGGCAAGGGTTGGAGTGGGGAAGGGAAATGAGGAAGACATTGGTGGTGGGACGCTCACACTGGTAAAGGATAGTGTACTTTCTAGACTAAAACCCCAGTATGAAATTTTTGTAAACATGGTGTTTAATATAAAAAAAACAGTAAAAGAAAAATTGCTAAAATTGTTATATCTCACAACTGTTATATCTCACTAAAACCCCAGTATGAAATTTTTGTAAACATGGTGTTTAATATAAAAAAACAGTAAAAGAAAAATTGCTAAAATTGTTATATCTCACAATGAAGGTTTACTAAGTTGTTGGTTGATAGTTGATCACCCTGTGTTATAGGTTTTATTTGTTGACCTTACATGGACTAATTTACCTTCTGACCTGGAGCTGTTTCCATCTGCCCACCCTGTTCCTCACTCCTGGCCTGATGAGTGTTTTTCAGGCTGCAGCTTGAAATGGGGTGAGCAGAATGGGAATATGTTGCCCAAGAGCTGGATTTGGATGACAGGAGCAGCCTGTTTTAGGACTGTTCTGAGGGTGGAGGTGCCCTGGGAGAAGAAGGGAAGATGAAGAAGATTCCTTTCAGTAATGTAGAAAGGACACACACATGGCTGTGGGATGGACACATGTCTGTGGGGTGGACAAACTCGTTGCTATGGGTGCCAGGGGGAACTTTCTGATCATTTTGCACTCACATTTTTAAATTTTTTTTTGCCCAGCCACATCTAAGTCTGATCTAAGTGTGATTAAACAACAACTGCCCCCAAGTGCCTCTGGAACTGTCCCTTCTTCCAGGTCTAGTAGGAGAGTTGAAGGGGCTGGGTTGTCCAGAGAGGGAAAGAAAGTCATTTTGGAGGCTGCCCATGCCCACACAGAGGGCAGTGAGGTGATCACAGCATTCCTGGGGCTAGTGGAAATAGAATGAGCTGGAGCCACTTCTGCCTCCATACCCCCAGACACTTCACTTCTATTTACTACTGGGCTGGTGGGCGTTTTGTGTGCTGTTATTACATTATTCTAAACTTTAGTATAAAGTTTAGTGGCCCTCAAACTTTTTTTTTTAAATAGAGGGGAAAATTTAAAATACTTGAGTGGGGTATTAAATTCAGTGAAAGATTTTTCTCTATGATTGACCTGTATGGTATTGAAGGCAAAATGGGTAAATGGGGGGGAAATAATGGTTGGGACTGAGGCAGTAAAGGACTAGAAACGGGCTGTGTAGGGTGATGGATATTATGCATATATAAAATATATGCATACAATATTATCATATATATTTCATATATATAATTTTTAAATAGAGACCAATGAGAAAAAATTGCCAGTGACTGTCCCAACAAAAACTAGTGCTGCATCGGCCTGCCCTCTGCCCCATGCACCTCCCCCCTAGAGTAGGGAGAGGGAGGGGGAAAGCCTGAGGACCCCTATAGAGTCCACCTGGGCCGGCACCCAGGGTAGGCCTGGAGTCCAGGGGAGAAAGAGGGGGTCGGCTGGGGGACTGCCAAGCCTCCCAGCACCCCCCAAGCTAGGGAGAAGGCCTCCAGCATAAGGCCTCCCCAAACCCCATACCTGGCAAGAGCTGGTCTCCAGAATCAGAGAGAGATCCAGAAGCCAGATATCTACCTGCCTTTCTCCCCAAGCCCCTCCCCCAGAGTAGGGAGAGAGGGGGAAGCCTGGTCCTCGAACTTTTTAAACAGGGGGCCAGTTCACTGTCCCTCGGACCGTTGAAGGTTATGAACAAATTCCTATGCACAGTGCATATATCTTATTTTGAAGTGAAGAAACAAAACGGGAGTAAATACAATATGTGGCCCACGGGCTGTAATTTGAGGACCACTATAAAAGCCACAGAAAATTGTACAAATACAAAATTGCAAGAGCTCTTTGGCATTACGATATTTTTCCCTCTAGTCTGTTGCTTCTCATCAGCCCCGTCCTTAATAAAGAAAAGTCTTAAATAGATGTAAGACCTGAAAGTCTGGGGCCGGAGAGATAGCATGGAGATGGTGCATTTGCCTTGCATACAAAAAGATGGTGGTTTGAAACCCGGCATCCCATATGTCCACCCACCCCCCCACCCCCGCCCCAGCCTTCCAGGAGCAATTTCTGAGTGTAGAGCCAGGAGTAACCCCTGAGCACTGCCGAGTATGACCCAAAAACTAAAAACCAAAAAAAAAAAAAAAAGACCTGAAAGTCTCATTCTGCCATGTGTGTCCTGCTTTCCTCCCAGTGGCTTCCCCTCCTTCCATCAGCAGGAATCTGCTCCTTCCTCTAAGCCTAAAAGCGTCCTTTCCATTTGAACCGTGAGATTTATTTTTGAATACATTTTGGCTTTAGTTCTGTTATTCACAGGCAAGAAGGACTTTAGCACCAATATAGACACGGTGTGGGGGGCGCTAGTCCAGCCCACTCAGGCCACGGAGCAAATTTCAGAAGGGGAAGCTGGGATGGGCTTGATGGTGAATCAAAGGCAAATTTAAGATGCGCTTCTGCACCATTTAGGGGTTGCCTCTCTGCTTTCACCAGCGAAGTAAAACAGGTTGAAAGTCTTTACACTTGGTTGGTTTCAGGGCATTGTTGAAGTCCTGGCACAAAAAGTTGAGTAAGTGCAAGCCACAATCTTTTTTTGGGTGGATTCTTAGAAGCAGCAAAGTGGTAAAAGTAGGGAGTCCTAGCCCGGTAATTGGGCTCTGTTGCCCAATTGCCTGGCAGGGGGAGGCTCTGGCAGGCAGTGCACACTGACAGCAATAGAATCTCCCCAGACGGGACCGGAGAGATAGCATGGAGGTAATGCGTTTGCCTTTCATGCAGAAGGACGGTGGTTCGAATCCCGGCATCCCATATGGTTCCCCGTGCCTGCCCGGGTTAATTTCTGAGCATAGAGCCAGGAGTAACCCCTGAGCGCTTCAGGGTGTGACCCCAAAACAAAAAACAAACAAACAAATAAAAGAATCTCCCCAGACCCCAGGCCTTGCTGCTCTGGTCACCAGTTCCAGGATTGCTGCACACTTGCTGCCCATCCTTCTTCCTCCTGTCCCCCCTGCCAGCTTCCTCTTTAAATACAAAAACAGGCAAACCAAACAGTCAGGGAAAGAACTCTGTGAAAAGGAACAAGGAGAAGGAGGAAAGGTCTACTTCGGGTAAGTGGGGTCGGGGCAGCCTTCAGGTCTGTGGGGCAAGCAGGAGGGAGTTAGGGGACAGATTGGAGGTGGGATGTCAAGTTGTCTCAACCCGTATCTCAGTTTTGCCTTAGACCAGCCATGTGGTGACAGGCAAATTACAGGTCAAATGCCATCTTCTGTAAAATGAGAAAGAGGGAAATGAAATAACCTATGATGCCTTCATTATATGTTTAAAATTTTTACAATGGTGACACCAGGTTAATACACTAAGGCTTTGGGGTTATTACATATGCTTTTGTTTATATTTTTCTGATACAGTGCCATGGACTATAAATATTCCACAAAGCCTAGGTCCCCTAAGAAAATAATCAGTAGGTCAGCAAAGGGGGAAGAGGAAGGGGGAGAGGAAGGAGAGAGTGAGAGAAAGCTATAGAAGAAAAAGGAAAGGGAGAAAGAGAGGAAGAAGGGGGACCTGAGGGGAAAAATGAGAGAGTGAGAGAGGAAGAATGAGAGAGATGGCACTCTCTGACCCACCACCAGCTGCCCTCAGTGGGTCAGTGCTGGCCTGTGACCTGACTGCCCAGAAGCAGCATAATTCCTGGAGGAGAGAGAGCTGAAGGCCATTCTGCTGGGTGGTTATCAGAGCCCCGCTGAGCTAGCTCTTGCAGAAGCTTGGGAACAGAATCTGAGAAGAGGATTGTCTGGGCTCGCTCATTCTGAGCAAGGACACGCACCCTGATAGCCTGAGTGGAGGCCGAGAGAAACAGACTGAGGCCTGGCTGGCTCAGTTTACAGCCTGAGTTGGGCTGGAAGGGCCAGAAGACAGATTCACAACTCAGGGGTCTGGAGCAGGTAGCAGGTGACCAGGGGTGTCTCCTGTCTCCTGGCTGAGCAGAAAAAAGCCAGTATTAGAAATATGCCCTAAAAATGTGGCCTGACATCAGAGCCCAGAGCCCATGGAGCCCAGTCTGGATCTCCTGTGATAAGAGGGTGGACTCAGGGGCTTCCAGGCTCTTATGAGCACGGTGACATGGCTCCGTCCATTGATGGTCCTAACCAATTGCTCCTCAGCAGCAATCAGATCCCCAGCCCAGGGCAGGACAGGATACCTCATGAGTGTGGGGAGGGTGGGAAGGGCAGTGTCACATTTGTCACTTGCCAGCAGCTGAATGGGTCACCCCATATTTCCCTCATCAGTCATATCCCGACTGAGAAAGAAAGTCAAAACTCCAAACTTCCTAGCTACTAAGAGGCTGAACAAAGGAATCAGGAAGAAACCAAAAGAACTTGTGCTCTGAATAGTCACTGTGGCAAACTTGGTTCTTCCTTGCATCAGGAAGAAGCTTCTAGAAGTGATTTCTCCTACCATTCAATTCTCAGCCATAATCACAAATGACTTCTTTCAGGAATCATAATCCAGCTCCAGTCTTTTCTCCTTCGCTCCAGAGAGACCCTCACCATCTCTTCAACTTCCTAACCCCACAGCCAGTCCCCATGAGGGGCTACAGTGAAGAATTCATCAAGTGAATCCTCTGATAGAACGGGTTGGAATCACTGCCGGGCCCCTGTCAACGACACCAGGTCATGGGAAAGGCTAGATGGAGGGTTGAGGGTGTCAGCCACAAACTAGCAAGCGCCACACTGCAACCAGACTGAGCAGAAAGGGAGAACAAGCATGCATGGCAGCGCTGCCAACTCTTACCCAGGTGAGCTGGGGTCCCACGGGAAGCCAGAGAGATTTGAGCAGAGCTGTAATATCAGCAATGGGGGTGACTCTGCCACAGTCCAGGCAGGCTCACCCCCTCTCTGAGCCCCTGTGTCCTTATCTGGAAGATAGGCTGGCAGAAGGTGTTGGGTGCAAACCACAGAACCTGCCTCCCTCTGCACTGCCCATGTCCCTCTCTGTAAGCAGTTCTCCCAGATGGTTGGGAAGCAGCAGAGGGAATGGACCGAGCCAGGACTGGGGACAGAGGAGACTTTGAGGATCTTCCCCAGGCTCCCAGAAGGATGATTGCAGTGGGAAGTGGGAGATGACACTAGGGAGAAAGCATCCCCTCTGGCTGGGAAAGAGCCAAATGGAGGGAAGTGGGTTCTCCCATCTCCCTAGGGTGGCCCCTCTCCTAGCCCACCTCATTCTGCGTCCCCAGATACCACCCTATGAAACAAGATGAAATGGCAACAAGCATCCCATCTGGAAGACACAGCAAGGGAGAAATCATTGGCTCCTCTGCTTTCGGCACCGCTGCAGCTTTAGAAAGATAGATTCTCATGATTTGTCGTTTCAGGAAAATCCAGCCCGTCTCCCAGAGGGCACCCATGCTGCAGAACTCTTATCCAAACAGACAATTCAGATGTTCCCTCTTGCCAAAGAGTTGCAGGGGGCATGGCTTTTCCTACCGGGGAACAGCAATACCTAGGTTTCCTTGCAGCCTGGACGTTGCCATAAGTAGCAATTGCCACTGTCAAACTGCTATCTGTCAGTAGGGGGCGCTAGAGTCTGCTCAGGAGAGCGAGCACCGAGCCTGGAAGCCTGGCAAAGGTTCCCAGCCAGAATCTAGTCCTTTAAGAAAAGCAAAGCTGAGGATTCACCTTGAGGTCCTTTTCCTCATCTGTCTAAAATATAAGATAAAAAACAAATAAAATAAAATTAGAAAGAGTTGAGAGACCTGCTCTGAAATAACTGAGCTAACACGGCTGCTGTGCTTCACCCCACTCAACAGGAAAGCTTGGAACCTTTCTGGAATAGTTTCTCCAGGCTGAGGTTGATCAGCAATGCCTGGAGCGTCACAGGAGAGTGGGTGCTGTGCTGGGTTTTCCTACAGGGATCACAAATCTTGTGCTACCTCTTCTTTCCCATCAACCACCACCCTGGCCCCCTTCCCACATTCCCAGAGCCCTCCTTTGCCCTTCCCTCGCTCCCCTTTTCCATCCCTACATTTCCCATCCTTCCCTTCCCTCCCTCCCATCACTTTTCTTTCCCTTCCCTACTCCTCTTCTATCCGCTCCTCCATCACTTCTCTCCCCTTCCTTGACAAAGTCTGTCACCCTAACTTCAGATAGGCATCCCCACAGCCAGCTCTGATGACCCCTGCAAGTGCCTGGCCTTCTGATTACTTTCAGGGACAATTTTTATTAGCCACACTACTTGATTTTTTTTTTAAGTTTTTATTGCTTCTGGGATGGCAGTCCCCAACAATAAAGAATAGTTGGGCTACTTTGTTTTGTTTTGTTTGGGGCCACATCCAGCAACACTCAGGACTTACTCCTGGCTCTGTGTTCAGAAATCATTACTGACAGGGTTCTGGGGAACATATGAAGTGCTGAACTCAGATTGGCTGTGTACTAGGCAAGTGCCCTACCCCTGTACTGTCTCTCTGGTCCCTTGGCTACTCTTTTTTTTTTTTTGGGGGGTCACACCCGGCAGTGCTCAGGGGTTACTCCTGGATCTACGCGCAGAAATCGCTCCTGGCAGGCTCAGGAGACCCTATAGGATGCAGGGATTCGAACCACTGTCCTTCTGTATGCAAGACAAACACCTTACCTCCATGCTATCTCTCCGGTGCCCCCCTTGGCTACTCTTTTAAGGTCCTAGAGAATCAGTTTTCTGAGTTCAAATGCTTCCTGAAGGCCCAGGGTGGTAGCACAGCGGTAGGGTGTTTGCCTTACACGTGGCTGACCCAGGATGGACAGGGGTTCAACCCCCAGCATCCCATATGGTCCCCCAAGTCAGGAGTGATTTCTGAGCGCAGAGCCAGAAATAGTCCCTGAGCACTACCAGGTGTGGCCCAAAAAACCAAAAACCAAATACTTTCTAAATTCCAGAAACTACCCTGGATTTTTCTTCCCTTTTTTCATCCTTTCCAATATCACTGTTCTGACATGCAAGCGACCACTTCCATTTGACAGAAGAGCAGCAAGGCACAGAGAGGCTAAGTGATTTACTTGTCTGAGAACACGTAGCTAGGAAGGCAAATGAACAAGTAAGGACTCCCCTGACTGAATTCCACTCCAGCTCTCTCTGATCCGGATTCTTTCCAGGAGTAAGCACAGAGGATACCAAGAAAGCCATGCTGAATCCCACTGGAAATGCCTAACATTTTGCAGTCTCAAAGGTTGAGCAACTTACGCTCCCAGGATCCCATTTGAACTCCCAGACAGAGGTTGACCCAGTGGTGGGCTTGGTTGAGCCAGCTTCCCACCCACAACTCACCTCCCTGGTGCCCTCCGATCCCTCCTGTTTGGTCCTGGAACCCCGAGTTTCCACCTTCTCAGGTCAAGCCTGCCCCTCTGGACCTCCCCAGCATTCACCTTCGGGGGGGGCGCTGGGTACCCCAACAGCTTCGCCCACACAGCAGAGCCAGATAATGCCTGTTCTGCGTGCCCTTGGTTCATCTTCAGAAGAAGAACAACCAAGAAGATTCCACTGCCCGAGATGATTGTTTTGACAGGTTTTTATTGTGCAGAAAATTGCGTCACTGTTTTGTTTACCATTGAGGGGAGTTCAACAGCCCCGCAGTGCATGCGCCAGCCCCAGAAAGCCATTAGGTCCCCTCTGTGCGCCTCGCTTTATAAGTCTGTTTCCCTCTGAGAAACATCTGTTGTGTACTTCAATGACCTTAGTTCAAAGGCACGAGCAACAAGGAATCTGAACTCGGCAAGGCAGGGCCTAGTGGATCCGTTTCTCTGAGCTGGTCGCGCCGTGCCGGGTGCTTCTCTGTTAACAGCTGTGCACATCTGCCCGAGCCAGCCGGGCCCCTCTTTCTGCAGGTCATTAAAGATGCTCTGGCCTCCTCCGCAGCCCCTCCTTGCTCTGACCCCTGTAAGCCAGCCACTCCCCAGTCAGTCTCCATTCTCGGGGCCTCAGGGGCCCAGCTTCGGTGCAAATGGGGCTTTTTACTCTGCGCGTGAAGGGGGTTCGATGAAAGATGGGCCAGGAGTGTGCTGATAATCCTGGGAAAGAACAGGAAAGGGCGATTGGCATTTCCAGGGACTTGACTCATGAAAGGGGCACAGGCAAAGCGTGGAGGCGGTGGGGAAACCGCAAAGGGCCTCCAGCAGATTTGCTGCCTTTCTCCTTTGTGTGTTCATCCTGACAGGATCCCTATTTCCTGATGAGTCAGCGGGGGCCCTGATGGCCTGCGGCAAGTCCTAGAGTCGGTCTGCAAACACCCTGCTTAGAGGAGGCCCAAACTCCAGAGCTCCAGGCCTGAGCAGCTCGGGCACCTCCAGAAATAATTACCTGCCAGTTTCCTTTTCCTTGTGTTTGGTCCCATTTCCCAGGGAAATGTGGCTCTTAAGGATTCCCCCCACAGACCTCAGGGAGATGTAAAACGAACCTCTCCAGGATATTAAGAAACCAGGATGGCTGAAGCAGGCTTGCTCTGAAGGGAGGACAGTTTTCCAGGGGCATGAGGACATCAAGGCAACAACTTGGGTCCGAGTTCTCTCCTCCCACACAGGTCATGGGCTCATGGGCTCCTAGGCACCGTGAATTTTTTATGACTTGTTGAAACTTTCTGGAAGTGAGTGGGTCTCTGTTGGCTCATGGCATGGTGCCTTTCGGCAGTTGGGAAAGCCACAGCTAAAAATAAAGGAAAGTGGGATTTTGCCTTATTTGGAGAGGACCTGCTGTATTGTCTCCTTCTTCTATTTTTTTTAGGGGGAAGTGGACAAGTTTTATTCATGAACAAAAGAAGTGTGTTTTTAAAAGGCTGGATCAAATTGCACCAACCCAGTGTGGTGGAGAGTGTCTTCAGGGGACTAAACTGGCAGCATTTCTCCCAGGCTCCTGAAAAAGCATGGGGTCTCTCGAGCCTCAGCACCCTTCTACTGGTTTGTGGGCATTAAGATTTTAGCAGACATGGAGTATGACCTACAACCATGTTATATTTAAAATGTCCATTCACTCCTTTATTCAATCTCTCTAAGAGAATTGAAGCACTGGGTGTGTCAGACCCCAGAACACATGAATGATACTGAGAGGAATGATACAGAGGAACACGGCAGAGGCCTTGATGATATTTCAGGAACTGACAGAGAGTATATTGGGAACCAGGAAAGATTCATCACTTGACCTGGAGAGTAGGGAGACTTCTGGGTGTAAGAGGAATTGTAAAGGATCCCAGTGATGCACAGGGGAGGAAGGAAGAGAATTTCAGCCTGGGGCATCTGGGCCACTGGACAACTCCTGGGTCTCACTGGCTGCTGGAGGAGGCGATTCAACGCTTAATCCTGGCAGCCCAGGGAGGCAGGACTGAGCCAGTACCTGCTCAGACCTCACTTTCTGTCCTCCAGTACCCACCCACTGTAGGATAGGAAGTAGATCCTGAGCAGATTCCAGCCAGCCTTGAAGCCCTGACACAGGTAAGGTGAGTATTCACCCTGAACTGCCAGCCAGCCTTTGGTCTCAATGCTGGGTGTCTTGGTTATCATCAGCTTTTCAAGCTGGTGCAAGACCTTCATGCAAGAGATGACGGTGTACACAGGGTCTTAATTATGGCACTCGGGGATACCGCCTTAAATTTTATGTCCCAGAAGGCTGCCTTCATCCACCCCCCCCCTTATACCCCTGCTGGATTCAAAGCAAAGCCTTAGGTAAGAAAAGAGTGGGACTGGGACCCCCACCCTCCCAAGGGAGGCTTCAGCTCTGAATCTGGCCTTTTACTCCAAAACAGTGGGTCATGGACGAAGTCAATGCAGTAGATGCTTTAGAACAAAAAAACAAAAACAAAAACAAAAAAAAACAAAAGCCCGAGTTTTAGAAAGTGCCTCATTGTGACAGGGGCTGGAGGATTGGGGCTGAAAGACCACACAGGAGAATCCAAGCACCCTCTCTGAGGGCTGCAAGCCCAAGGCAAGGCTAGGGAAGTGGAGTTCAGGAGGAGGGTCGAGACGGCTATGACAGACATTGCTACATAGCCCTGGTACCCCAAGAGTAGGAAAAGACTTTTTGAACCTTCAGAAGTCAGTGACAAATGGGGGGGGGGGTGAGTGTCTGTGACCTTATGCAGCTGCCAGGGGTGGTGAGGTGAGCCCTTGACCCGCCTGGACTCCTGGCACAGCTCTCCACTCAGCATGGGTGCAGGGCGCACAGGCAGGCCAAGGTCTGGTCCCCATTAGGGACCATTTGCTTGTGGTATCAGGGCCCGCGGGGTGATTAACACGCATGGCCACAGGCTGCTGGGATGGAGTCTCTGCCTTGAAATCGCACTGATTGGCCCTAATTTGCCCTGCTCCACCCAGGGGGGCCTTGAAGCAGCTTAATGCATGGTGTCAGCCGTGGCAGACCCACCCAAGGCATCTCTTCTGCCTGCCTCAGAACACCCAGTGAGAGTCTCCTCTCTGATAAAGGCATTGGCTGCCACTGAAGTTTCTGCTGAGCAGGAAAATACCACCTCCTGGCTTCTGGCAAACCTCCCCTCACCCCAACTCACCTACTCTGCTCTTTCCTCTGACCCTCACAAACTTCTCTAACTCTCTTAAGCAGTTGCTTTAGCTGTAGAATAAACAGGCCTCATACCTCTTGGCAGATCTGTGGGAATAGTGATAGGTGCCATCTTTAGACAGGACTGGCCCTGTGGCCCTGGGCTGCTAGAATGCATGTGTGTGCATTTATGTATATGGGCAAATGTTCTGCATGTGGTATGTACATGTATGTGTGTACGCTTTGTGTACGTGTGTGTGGCTCCATAGTACTTGAAGTTAAGGAATTTTTTGTGTGTTTTCATTTTGTTTTGTTTTAGGGCCACAGCTGGCAATACTCAGCGGTTATTTCAGGATTTGTGCTCAGAAATCACTCCTGGTAGTATTCAGGGGTCCCTATGAGATGACATGCATTGAATCCAGTTAGCCACATGCAAGGCAAGTGCCCACCCATTGCACTATCTCTTCAGCCCCAACAGCTGGAGATCTCTACACCCCCACTTTCCCTTACTGCTGGCTGCTCCTCAGATCTCTTCCTCTCTGCTGGCTCCCTGCCTACAGCTGACCTCAAGGGTCATAGGTCACCTCAGCCTTACCTCTTGCCTTTCTGGGGCAATTTCTCTGCCTTCTTTATCTTCCTTTTCCTCTCTCTCTCTCTCTCTCTCTCTCTCTCTCTCTCTCTCTCTCTCTCTCTCTCCCCCTCTCTTTTTTTTTGTGTGTGGTTTTTAGGTCACACCCAGCAGCATTCAGGGGTCATTCCTGGCTCTATGCTCAGAAATTGCTCCTGGCAGGCTCGGGGGACCATATGGGATGTTAGGATTCAAACCACTGTCTTTCTGCATGCAAGGCAAACACCTTACCTCCATGCTATCTCTCCGGCCCCTCATCTTCCTTCTCATACATCAACTCCAATGCCAAGCTTTCAGTTCATTCTCTCTTCATATATGTTTATCAATAAACATCATGAAGCACCTGATAATCAATACGTATTGATTAACAAATAGAACATCAATAAATATTGTGAAGTGCCTTCTAAGTGACAAGCACTGAGCTAGGCATGGGGCCCAGGAGGTTAGATGGGCAGAAGGAATGTTCTAGTAAGCTGTCCATAGGGTCACTGTCTTCCTCTTGCTAGCATGGAATTCTCTGTGCTAAAAGGAAGCATGGGGCTGTGAGCAGAGCAGGGAGCAGACAGCTGGCCAGGCAGAGCGCAGCCCTTTCTCTCCCTCTCACTAGGGCCTGTGGTTCAGACCCTTCCCCACACTTCTCCCTCCTCTGAAGGCTATTTCCTTAACTTGGGGGAGAAAGAACCTGCTTTCTGGGGCAGAGGTTGTGGATGAGTAAACAGAGCGAGGAGAACAGGAGTCTGGTCAGCCCCGAGTCAGCAGTGAGTGCAGCTTGGCCCCCCTGCATCCTGCCTGGCCAACAGCCCTGAGGCCCCTTCAAAGGACCTGATAAACTGCTTGAGGCCTTCTCTCCCCCACAAGTGGCTCTGCAGCATCAGCAGAGGAGCAGCCTTCAGTCTCAGCACTCGCAAGGGCAAGGTGACCCTCAGGTAGGTTGAATTGCTCTGGGTGTCTTTCTGGGTCCCCAGTCTTGGCCATTTCCAGCTGCCCAGGAGCTGTGAGATCCGCTGGCCCCAGTGAGGTGTCAGTATTCCTGAGGGCTGCAGAGGGACATGCACAGAGACACCACTGGGTCCAAGAATGCCACAGCCAACAAGATGGGTGGAGACTCCATGGAGCTTCCAATGGGGAAGTAAAAATATGGGCAAAGGAGATTCAAAAGAGATATTGAAGGGGATAGGGAGACCAGGTGAGAAGCCCACACCTCAGTATTTCTATTGGCCTCACACAGGGCTCTCTGCTACTCATAGTCAAAAATCTCGGGGGCATCCCGGAATCAGCCTGACCTCCCTACCTTGCACAAGGCAGGTGAAGACCCTTAGGACAAGACTCTCGGGAGACCCTAGGGTTCTGTACCTTGCAAGGAGCCCCTAGGGTTTAGGAAGGAGTGTCACACATGCCATCCTCCTGCTTTCAAGAATGTGGCATCTCCCCCCATTCACTACAGGCTGTTGAACCCCTGTGGGCAGAGGCTGCCCCTGACTGCTCCTCTCACAGGCTATGGGGTGCAGGCAGGGCTGCCCAGTGCATGCTGAGGCCCCACTGAATCCTTTAGGGAGAAAATCCACAGGCTCTGGCTGTCCGCGTGGGTCCTGAGATGGTTGCTCAGGCTGCCTTCTTCAACGCAGTCTGTTTCTGCCTGGAGAGTGGCTTTAGACATAGCTCCCCCAGGATAGAGCCCATATCCCACTCAGCTGGTTCTTGAGAGGGTCTTCAGCAGGAACCCATAGGTGAAGGACAAGGCCTGGTCCTAGTTGGACAAAGGTCAGCGTCCATGATGAGCCCAAGCAAACTAATCCTCAGAACTCATGGCACAGGGGACCTGAAGCAATCCCATGAGTGAGCCCTGGGCACAGGGAAAGGGGGAAAGGTAGCCCCAAAACCCAAGAAAAAGAAAAGTGAATTCTGAGCCCACCCAGACGTGCTCAGATGGATCCTGGGTTAAGCCCACCATTGGGGGTATACACTCTCATTGCTCTGAGATGGATTCCAATTTGGGGTCCTGGGGAAGACCACTTCATCCCACTTGGGGGATCCATCTGATTCTTGCAGGTAGAGTGCCCAGAAATGCCAACACCCAGTTTCCTGGCTCTGTGGATGCCTGGCCTCATCCTTTGTGTTTTCCCCACCTCTATAGTCCACATGTGGGGGCCACATGCACCCCAGCCTATTCCCCAGACTCAGCCTGTATCCAGCTGGGTTGGGGCAGGGCCTGGAGTGGGAGACTCAAGCTCTGGGCTTCAAAGCCTCATGGTGGAGCCTGGTCTGTGGCGGAGGTCAGAGATAAAACCAGGAAGATCCAGCCAGAAAATGTGCATGTGGGAGGAGCTGTGGACAGGAGAGGGGCTCACAGATGTTTCCACCAGCCCTGCCTGGCGTCCACCACGCTGGTCAGCTCAGCTCTGGGTGGTCGACCAAGTGGAAAGCCAGGACCCCTCTTATCCCACCTCCCATGCTCTGGAATCTGGACAGCACCGATTCTTCAGTGCTTCAGCCATCCTTCAGCCAGGTCAGTTCCACTTGACCCAGAGGTCTGTGCCCACAAGACAAAGCCTGATCCCATGTGACCTTGGCCAGGTCAGGGTAGAAGGGAGCCAAATGTTCTCTGGGGTCAGTACCTATGTCCAGTCCTTGCACCATCCCCTGCCCACCTGGGCTTCAGGAGGGCAACACATTGCATCAGGAGCCTTCGCAATTCCCTTCACCAGTTCCCTTCACCAATTCCCTTCACCCAGGGCCCCACAGCCACTGATGCTCAGGAGCTGGCTCTGAGGAGCATGTAATAGGGAAGCCAATCTGATAGCGCCATTTTCTACCCATCTTGGGTCTTGCCCTAGGCTCTGAACCCAGGATTCCCTGAGAACAAGATGCCTTACAAGTACAAGTATGGGTGTAGAGCATACTCATACAAGTAGAGAGGTAGAGCACAGGCTTGTACTGGTGCCACTTGTGTCCCTGCGAGTGTCTCCATTATCTTGCTGAATCCCAGAGATGTTGAACAAGGTGTTGAACCCCAAGTCACTTGTAGTTGAATTGCCTCAGAGGCCCAGGCCAGAGAGAGAGGCCAGGTCTGGACACAGGTTCTTCTTCTCCTGTCGCCCCAGCAGAAATTATTATCCATTTTCAGATGGAAAGTGATGGGGGTCTTGAGGTGTGTATGTGGGTGGGGGTGGAGGTTATTTGAACTGGGAGTGGTAAAGTGAGCTTTTAATACTTCACTTTGTAATATGGCAAATTTGTCATTTTTATTTGTAAATACGGCACAACTTATGGACACCTTCCCCCATTGGCTTCTCCCCAGAGGTAAGGGTGGTAATCCAGGAAGTCGTGGACCCTTCCAGAACTTTCCGTGTGCTCACAGACAACTGCAAGCTCCCTACACTTTTTTGTTGTTGTTGTTTTTTGTTTTTTGGGCCACACCCATTTGATGCTCAGAGGTTACTATTGGCTAAGCACTCAGAAATCGTCCCTGGTTTGGGGGGACGGGGGATCAAACCACGGTCCTTCCTTGACTAGCGCTTGCAAGGCAGACACCTTACCTCTAGCACCACCTCACCGGCCCCATCCTCTACACTTATTTTAAAACTTTTTTACAGAAATATTTCAAATCATATATGTCATTTTCCTACAACATTCATTTTTTTCCCCACCTTTTTCTTGGAAGTAATTTTGCCTCTGCACATGAAACTCACCCATTCTATTCTTTAGGAGACTGCAGGGGCAAGTAGGGGAGTGAAAGTTCTATTCGTGAGCCTTGCCTAGGTCACATTTAAGTGCTACCCTTGTAACAAATAGAGTATAACTGGCCTTCCCAGAGACCAAGGCTTCCTTGGGGCTAAGCTGGCACCATCAGCCCACAGAAACTACCTCCCAGTCTCTCATGACTTCAAGCTGGCCTGAGTTTCCTGTCCAATGCAGGGATCTGTGGGGGTTCCTGAGGAGAGGCTGCAGTCCCCCAAGGAACACACACATGAAGGGCCCATTAGGGAGGTGAAAATCTGGAGCTGAGGTAAGTCCAGTCATACCTTCATGCCCAAGGTCCTGCCGAGACATGAAAGTCCCCTGAGGCTCTGGCAGCTGCAGCCTTTAAGGTCAGCTGCATCCTTAGCCCCCTTTGTTCTGGAAGGTATGCCCAGACCCCCTCACAACCCCACAACCCTAAAGTGCTCTGTTATTCCTACTTCCTATCTTCAATTCCACTTTCTCAATGCTTGTCCACCCTCCCCTGGAGAGCCTGTGGGGACATAACAAGCACCTTCCTCCCCAGGGTACAGGCTTCCCCACTCAGCCACGATGTTCTGACCTGACTGCCATCTGTTACTGTCCCAGTACAACTCCTGTACCTGGAGGCACCCCTCAGCCTGGCTCCTGATCCCAACCCCACCCTGCTGTCCCAACCTGCAATTTCTCCAGGAATGGAATGGGACCAAAGTGCAGGCTCCCAGGTGGTTGGCTGGTGACCTCAGCTCCAGCGTGTGTCTATGAGGAACTCTTTCTACAGCCGAGAGCTGACCATGGATCTTGCTTTGACTCCCAGACATTTGTTCAACAGATTTTTACTCACAGACAACAGTAAGAAATGACCCTCCCGGGCCGGGCGGTGGCGCTAAAGGTAAGGTGCCTGCCTTGCCTGCACTAGCCTTGGACGGACTGTGGTTCGATCCCCCGGTGTCCCAAATGGTCCCCCAAGCCAGGAGCAACTTCTGAGCGCATAGCCAGGAGTAACCCCTGAGCATTACCGGGTGTGGCCCAAAAACCAAAAAAAAAAAAAAAAAGAAATGACCCTCCCTTTCAGACTTACAGGCCCAGTAGAGTCTATGCTGACATAAGGAAGACAGCCTGAGAGTTCATGTGTGTATGTATTCTCATGTGTACAAGAGTATAACCATGCATGAGCATTTTTCTGTGTAGGCATACACATATCTGTAAACAAGGTGCATGTGGTCATGTGGACACTCATTTGCTGGTCACACACTCAGACATTTTTATGCAACTGATTTCATTTGTACATGCATGTTCCTGTCTGTTTATACTCACATACATGTATGCATAAACATGCATGTGCTCGCATGTATTGTTCATGGAAAGTTGTGTACCTGTGTGAATTGTGTGCTTACATATTCAAGTACAAGGTGCTGGAGTTTGTATATATATGTGAAGTCTATTGTACTGTATATATGTATACTGTATTGTACATTGCAGTCCTGTAAGTGCACATGTGTATTAGTGTCCACATACATACATGTGTCTTTGTGTGTGCTGAGGAGGAGCTGAGGGTTCAGCTCAGAGAAGGCAACTGAGGCAAGACTAAGCTCTGCAGGCTGAGAAAATCCCCACCTAGGATAAAGGGGCTTCCGCAGGCAGAAACACTGCAGGGCTGAGTCATAGGGTGGCATGGGGACTCCCTCACCTCTTGCCCTCATGTCCTGGTCAGCCTGCAACCTGTAGAGGGCTGGGGCCATCTGGGCCTGGTGCAGGCTCAGGGGTACAGTGGCTGGGCTCCAGCCCATGCTTCTCAGCCCACAACAGGCATCTCTCTGGGCCCCTGTGCCCACAGCTTGGCTCCATATGGAGACTCTGATGATGCGGGAGGGGCAAGTGGAAGCTGCTCAGGCCCTCTGTCACAGCCCTTAGGCCAATAGTCAGCACATCCCAGGTTTTCTGTGTCTCTAAGTCACAGTTCCTCTTGAACCTTATTTCAGGCTCTGCTCCAGTTGCCCCAAATATAGTTCAGTCCCTTCTGAGCCAGCTCGCCAGATTACACCAACTCCCCTGGAAGATGTTCTGGGTCCCAGGGTGGGGTGGCGGGGAAAATGGAACACCAGCAAAAGCTGTTCTTCCTCCTCTCCTCCTTTTATAGCTGCCAAGTCTCTGTATGTGACTTCCTTCTGCCCTGGGTTTGGTCACTCCCAGGCCCCTAGAGCACCCCAGCACTCACCCCAGGACCCGGTGACACTAGGGACCCTGACATCTCCAGTGTTCTGGCATGATTGGGGACAGGGCAGAGCAACCAGCTCATGGGGAGGCCATGAGCCCAGTCCCAGCACAGCTACTCCAGATACAGAGCAATGCACCTGTCCCAGCCTCAGCAGTACCCGGCAGTCACTCATAAACTGGGTCCACTGCAGAGGTGCTGGCAGGATCAGCTTCCAAAGTAGATGTTGCGTGCAGAGAAGCCCGTCCACAATGCCATGCCTGGAGATGAGGAAAGATAAAGCCTTTTGCCCTCAGCCTTCCTGACTGCTTGCTGGGCACACCCTGGCCTCCAGGGTGCCTCCCGGGCTTCATCTAGGGGCACTGCTTCCTGTAGCAAGACCCAGGCAGGCAGGAGCTGCAGAGTGATGAACTGTATCATAAGCTGCCGCCCCTCTGCCGTGGAGCCTACATTGAAGAGCTGTCGCCCAGATAATTGGGGCGATGTCCTGGTACATGAAGGAGACTCGCTTCCAGATGGCATGGAGGAATCCTCACAGCAATTAACTGGGGAGATGACTCCACCTGCTATTTTTAGGGCACGACATCTGGATGTGCTATCGGCTGGCTGGCATGTCCGTGCCGGAGGCCCAGAGATTTGCATCATCCTCTGCCACCAGCTCATCCAGATTTCTCATCTATGGACACAAACACTTCAACTGGTATTTTGGGGGCCAGACAGGGGATCTCAACCCCAGCAGCTAGCAGAAATAGAGTCAGTGCTGTAGTTCAGAAGGACAAAAGGGTCTGGGAGCCACAGCCCACCCATTCATCCAGCCTGATGTACCCAGCTCTGTCCACAGGATTCGGTGCTGAGTGGTGCAGGAAGTAGGCCTCAAGGGGCTTGGATATGACTCAGAAACCCCAGGCTGGAGCTCAGAGCCAGAAACTAAGCAGAACTATCCAGAACTGGATGAACTGAATTCTCTCATGGTTTTCTCAGATGATCTAACTCAATGGCAGCATTCTGCCTCCGCTCCTCATATCCAATGAGGGAAGCTGGAGCTCCCTTGGAGCAACACGGTTCTCATACTTGGGCCCCAGGTCTAGCGTGATTCTTCCCAATCATGCTTAGCTCTGGAAACCCACAACACCACTGGGATGTCCACCATTCTGATCCGCTTCGGTTCTGTCCAGCCTCCTTTCTCCAGAAGAACTGGGTCTTATGACCTCAGCCTCTCCCTCCCATAGCCACTGCCTGGTGCTACTTCTGGGAATGGATACCACTATGCAACCCTAGTTTGACCCACATCATCTCATGTTCCTGCCCAAGCACTATCAACTGCAGCCCTGAAGGCCATTGAGCACATCTGGGGGTGGCCCTGCTAATCCTTAGCACTACAAAGCTCCAACAGCACCTCATTCTCCAAGTCTCATATTCACACTCAGGCCCACAAATCTCCAGGAATGCCCCTTCCCCAAATACTGCTTGGGAGTCTTATTCCCACAGAGTACGGATGGCTGTGTTTATTTGGTTGTTTGGGGTTTTGTCTGTTTAGTTGTTTAGGGATCCCAAAAATGTTTAGGGATTAATCCTGGCTCTATACTCATGAAGTATTCCTGGTGGTCTGGAAAGGGGCATATGGGATGCTGGGAATTGAACCCACATTGGTGGCATGGAAGGCAAGTGCCCTACCTGCTCTACTATCAATCCAGCCTCTGGTTGCTTTGTTTTGATGGTTTCAAATCTTAGCCACCATCACCATAGCTGCCATAGAAGTATTTCTGTTTTTCTAGAATTTTCATTCAAACCCCTACCTGGCCACCTGGCTTCAAGGAGGCTAAGAAATGCAGCTCTTTCATAGGGAAACAATAGGAGTTTTTTCCAAAAGGGAATTGAAGAGAAAGTGGGGGAATAACTCATGGTCTCATTTGATCGATGGAAAAATCAAGATACACAGAAGCAAGATGTTCCTAACGTGTTCCAGGCTGTGTACCAGAGGTGGTCAAGGATTCAGACTCAATCCCTCCTTGCTTCCCTGTGCATTGAGCCTGTAGCATCACTAGAGCTGTCAAGGGGCTGCAGGTGCTCAGGAAGGAGAGTGACGCTAATGCCCAAAGATCTGGCTGGGCTTTCACTAATACCCCTTCCCTGCACACCAGCCAATTTTACAGGCATTCAGGGAGCCTGCTGGCCCTGCTCGTCCCACTTTTTGGATGAGGAAACCAGCATTTGGAGAAGTAAAAAAATTGCTGGCACATGGGCTCTGAGGTACTTGACCTTGCATTCTGCAAGAGGCAAGTTCTGACCACAGGAACCATTGTAGATTGTCCATACCTTCCTACCAAGTGAAGGAGCATCTCTTGAGACTCAGAAACAAAATCCTGTGAGAGTCTCCTGTCTGTGAACCTTGGGGCCTGCCACAGACCCTTCATCTCCTAATTTATTCACGACTTCTCCTTATGACTCCATTTTCCTCCATTTCATGCCTATAATGTATTAACATAAACAACAGTGCTGACAGGGGCTCTGCCATCATTGGCTCATGCTGGCATCCAGCTGATGATTTTCAGCAGGGAAAAGACTAAACAGGTTAAGATGATTAAATTTTCTTAAACCTACCGCTCAGCCTAATCAAAGCCACTTGGATGAGGTGTGTGTGTGCTTCCCTTTGCCAGAAGCCAGATTGGCAGTTTAGAATAGATGAGCTGGACTTTTGGGAGTGTGGGGAATGAGTTAATAACCGGCACTTCTCAGGATAGCCTGTGAGTTTCTGAAGTAGCAAACGTCCTCCTAGGAGCTACTGCTAGACTCCCCACTTGGTTCTGCAAGTTGTTCTCAGTGCAATAATCTGTTTGGGAAAAGCACAATGTACCCAACCCAAGTAATGCTAATGCGGGAAAGAGAGTCCTGAATTCTTTTCAGGTCTATGTGGACATGTGTTCTTTTTATACAGACTGGAGTCATGTAATTGGAGGTGAGGACTAGTTACTATTACGTTTTGGTTCAAGGCATATCTATGATTGATTTGTGACTTTGTCCTTTTTTAGCATGGACCTTTAGGTCATCTCCTAAAACATCAGCATTAGTTTACCTAATTTTTAGGGGGTTTTCAAATACATTATCTTAGAAAAGGAAGAACACACTAAGCCAAAAGCAAGATGAAATAAAGACTCAAGTGTGATAAACAAAAAATAAGAACCACATAGAAGCAAAGAGACTAAGAGAAAAAAGGAAATGCTGGTCTGCAGAGATAGTACAGAGAGCAAGGGTGCTTGCCTTGTACATGAGCAACCCAGGTTCAATTCCTAGCACCACTTATGGTCTCCTGAGCACCACTAAAAGTGATCGCTGAGCACAGAGCCAGAGTAAACACTGAGCTCTCCAAAAATAAAAATAAAATAAAAACCAAAATAAATATATGAAGAAATGCTATAAATTATTATGCCCAGGCTTGGGGCCAGAGTGGTGGCGTTAGAGGTAAGGCATCTGCCTTGCATGTGCTAGCTTAGGACAAACCGAGGTTTGATCCTCCAGTATCTCATATGGTCCCCAAGCCAGGAGTGATTTCTGAGCACATAGCCAGAAGTAACCCCTGAGCAAATGGGTGTGGCCAAAACCAAAAACAAACAAACAAAAAAGCCCAGGCTCAGAAATATTCACTAGTAAGTTTTACCAAACATTTAAGAAAAATGAACTCCAATCCTTCTAGAAAGAGAAAGCAACATTTTTCAATATATTATTATTTAAACTAGAAATATTCTAAAACCCAAAGAAAGGGCATCACCACTAACTATTTTTTATGAATGAGATGCAGAAATCCTTAACAAAAATTCTAGTAATTTGAATCAGCAACATATAAAAAGGATGAAATAAATAAGGAGTATTATATACTATGATGATGATTTATAGCCCAAAAGTATGGTTATTTTAATATTTGAAAATCAGTTTAGGTAATATGCCACATATTAAATAGAACAAGAATAAAGAAATCCCTTGTGACGATATCAATAGATATGAAAAAATATTTAACAAAATTCAAAAGGAAGGGAAGGAAAAATATAGTCCAGGAAGAGATATCAACTTTAACATCATATTTATTTGTGAGAAATACAGGAAAAAAGAAGGTATTTTTTGAAAATAAAGTGGGAGGGGTAGCCAGCCTATTGAGAGCTTTGAATGGCTATTTGGGGATCTAGGGAAAAGTTACGAGGATAAAGATCTTGATATAATGAAAATGGCATTTTGAGAAGCTAATGTGGACCAAACAATCAAGTGACAAATTTATGTATACCAAAAGTGACTACAACATACAGAATTAACAATTACTACAATTTTTCTGGATTATATATTGCAACCTTATTTACTTTCAGAGTAGATTCATGTTTTTGAATATATACAGCATATATAGTTTATGACATATCATATTGCTCTCATTAAGAACAAGAAAATAAATAAAATTACTAATGAAGAAGTGCAATATTGAAACAGAAGCCATGAGTCTTTTAAGCCCAGCTTGTAAAGACACACTGAGTTGTAACTCACAGGCACAACTGAAAAATAAATAAACCTAAGGTACAAAAATGACTATTTTAATGAGCAAAGAAATCACAGCAAACTACATGCCATAGTTACTCTAAACCAATACATTTCATGGTTTATCATGCCCTTCCATTTGATAAGTCAGAGTCAAAAAAAAAAAAAGGCAGGAATCTGATTTGATTAAATTACTTTCTCTGATTTTTTTAAAACTGCACAAAATTATTTGACCCCATGGGCACACTTCAGAGGCCTTGAAAATATACCTGCAAGTGAAAGGTGATGCCAATGAGTCTACTCTGCCCAGAGGCCAGAGATATGCTAGAAACCATGTGTAAAGGCTCACAAGATCTAAGTGGAATGTTTTGAGGGAGAAAAAGAAGAGTTGGGGTTTTCAGTGCTTATTCCTGGCTCTATGCCTGGCTCTATGCTCAGAGACCACTCCTGACATATCTTGGGGAACCAATTTTAGTGCTAGGAATAGAATCAGGGTTGATAGCCTGCAAGGCAAGCACCTTACAAGCAGTACTATCTCTCCAGTTCCAGAACCAATTGTTGAAACCTCTTCTCAACTTAATTAACGTGCAATAATCAAAACCATGTTGATAGCTTGAGACCAGCTATGGACATATTTTTATAACAGAAACCAAGAAGTGCTACTCACTAGTGCTTCAACCTCATCCTGGACCAAGTGTTGGTAAGTATTTCCCAGACACCACAGAAGGCACATGAATGTGGTCCCACTTTGGTCCTCAACAAAGTCCTTACCAGTGGTCATTACAATGGGACTAATCAAGGCCAAAATCCTCACACTCCATCAGGTCAGAGGAGCCTTTTGCAGAGCAGCTGCAAAAGGCTGTTAATCTCAAAGCCCCACCAACCTTATCACCAAACCATATTTCCCTCATAGCCTCATCTCTGATCTAACCCATCATAGCTTCCATCACAGCTCTCTTGGCATCGCCACATAGATGAGAGAATATCTCAAACCTTTCTCAAAGTTCCCTAGTGGCTAGGAGTCAGAATCCAAGTGTAGGGGGAGTGTCCACGTAACTACTCTGAGTGCTTCAGGATCCTTACCTGGAAGATGAAGCTATGCCTGTTCCCCTTCTTATCTGACTCAATGACCTAGACACTGTGTCTTCTGGAATTAATGACACTGGTTACCTCAACATTCAAAATTATGGGGCGTTGGGGTTTCCTGTCATTTTCCTTAAGGAAATTCACTGCTAGTTTAAAGGAATTGAGAGGGAGGCAGAGGCATCTGTCCCTCTATGTTCTGTCCAGTCCAACTGACTTTCTTCCTTCATTCTCCAGAGGGGCTGTCATGAGCATTAGGGGGTCTCTGTAGAATCAATTTTGCCCACTGTTAAACTAAACAAATTAGAGTAGTGGGGCTGATTAAGAGTGACTCTAAGGGGGCTGGAGAGATAGCATGGAGGTAAGGCATTTGCCTTTCATGTAGAAGGTCATTGGTTCAAATCCCAGCATCCCATATGGTCCCCCGAGCCTGCCAGGAGCGATTTCTGAGTGTGGAGCCAGGAGTAACCCCCAAGCACTGCCGGATGTGACCCAAAAACCAAAAAAAAAAAAAAAAAAAAAGAGTGACTCTAAGGCCCGCCTGATGCCAATGCACATGTCTACATCACTGTGTGTGTGTGTGTGTGTGTGTGTGTATGCGTGTACACCCCGGGTTTTCAGAGTTTACTACTGACTCTATGCTCAAAAATCACTCCTGGAGATGCTTGCAGAACCATATGTAGAATTTCTGAGTACTCTTTTTATCTCTGTGGCTGGTAGTATTGTTTCTAATTTCTGAATATGGTTATATGGAATCAACTACATGCAAGGCATGTAGACTCTTAAACAGGTGTGAATTCCTTCTCCTGCAGTAAGGAGCAGCTATCTCATACAAGAGCACCCCAATCCTTCCACACAGAATAAAGAATGCTCCAAGCTCCCAACTTAGCTGTCCTGGCTTTGGAACTGTAGAAGAATAGGGAAGAGAAAGCAGCATAAATACAGGAGTAGCGAGCCATGCCAGGGTTAGAGCCTTTGTTGAGTGGTATCAGTGGTTTAGTCCTAGTTCCTGCCTTTCTAAAGCTGCTCATGAAGAGGCCTGTGCAGCAAGTGCTGCCTGTTCATTCTGTCCAGCTTTTCCAAACATTCTCCAAAATAAGCACTAGACACCAGCAATGGGTGAGGGATGGCACTATAAGCTACAAGATATTGTTGTTCTATTGGTTCTATTACTAACCCAGGGGTCCCCAGAGAAGGCACCTAACCTCTCAGAGGCTCAGCTTCTCTCCCTATAGAATGGAGAGTAAAATTGACCCCTCATGAGGTAATAGGGGAATTCAGGAAGTTAACACAAAGAATATATCTACTCTGTGGTAGTATTGATGTTTGGACATTAATATCTGAAACAAATGTATTATAAACAACCTGGTTAATGTTATAATAAAAATTAGAAAGGAAGGGAGGGAGGACAGAAAGAAAGAAAGGAGGGGGAAAGATGGAAAGAAAGGAAGGAGAAAAGGAGGAAGGAAGGAAATAAGGAAGGAAGGAAGAAAAGAAGGAAGGAAGGAAATAAGGAAGGAAGAAAAGAAGGAAGGAAATAAGAAAGGAAAGGAGGAAGAAAGGAAAGAAGGAAGGAAGAAAGGAAGGAAGGAAAGGAGGGAGGGAGAAAGGAAGGAAGGAAAGGAGGGAGGGAGGGAGAGAAAGAGGGAGAGAGAGGGGGATAGATCTAGTTCCTGGTCAGTAGTAAATGCTCAGTTGGTTGTTACTATTATGGCTAACATGTTCCTCTTCCTAAAAAATGCTTCATGACTGGGGGAATATCACTCCTGGCCAAGAGTATCTGCCACCAGGGATGAGAGTCCTGCTCCTTCCGAGAGGCACAGTGGTCTAGGGTTTGAGTACTGAGGTCCAGAGCTTCAGCTACCATGGTCAAATGACTTACCCCCTCTGTGATTGAGTTTCTCATATGTGAAATTAGGAATAATACTGGTACTTAACCATACAGAGGTGTGTGTGCCTGTGTGTGTGTGTGTGTGTGTGTGTGTGTGTGTGTGTGTGAGAGAGAGAGAGAGAGAGAGAGAGAGAGAGAGAGAGAGGATTAAGTCTAGTGATGTTTGTAAAGAGATGAGCCTTCTACGTGGCTCTACCTCCTGTTCAGTGGGAACTTGTACCACAGTCCGGATGTCAGCCTGATGTGGGCAGAGACCAACTGAGTGACTCCTCCCACCCCAGAGCTGTTTTCCTAACCACGTGAGCCAACGAGAAGGTCCCCCACAGCTGCCAGGCCTCTGTCATCCACAGCACTGGCCGGGCCACTCACCCTGCTCAGATTTCCAATTATTTGTCCTGTTTTGGATTCAAGTGGTGTATAAGCAGTGAGCTGGGCTTTATTAATAGCCATGTCTTTAGCATCACTGACTTCCTCGCTCTCTCTTCATGCCCACTCCAAGCAGATCTGTTTCCTTTCATTAAGCCCCGTGCTAAGTGCCGAGCAGGTGACGAGTCTGGGAAGGCCTTTGTTCAGGGTCTGGGGTGCCTGCAGTTCTCATGGCTGGCGATGTTTGGGGGTTGGTGGGGGCTGGACAGACTGGGTGCCTTTGAAGTCTGAGGTCCATCTCCACAATTAGAGATGTAGGGCCACAGAGAAAGCCAGGCCCCCAAGGCAGGAACCCAGATCCCCTCCGTTTGCCTCTGCACCTGTCAGCAGGGCTGGGTGCGTGTGAGCCTCTCCAATCCTCACCCAATCTTGCCCCACTTGGTCGTGTCCGCGCTGTGACAGCAGGAGCAGAGAGGCTGCTGGGACTTGTGGCCTGGACAACCTCATCTGAGCAGATGGAAGGCCTGGCCTGAGGCATCTCAGGGAAGCAAGAGCGCCTTCACTTGAGCTGCAAAGTGGGGTGATGGACTTACCCACTCTGTGATTGAGTTTCCTCATTTGTGAAATTAGGAATAATACTGGTACTTAACAGTACAGAGGTGTGTGATCTCTCTCTCTCTCTCTCTCTCTCTCTCTCTCTCTCTCTCTCTGTGTGTGTGTGTGTGTGTGTGTGTGTGTGTGTGCCACTCCGTGGATGGCTGATGGCACTCATCGCTGGAAGAGCCCTGCTCTTCAGATCTTGTGACAAAGTGTCCAAAGAACAATTCTTATTTGTATTATGGTGGCGCATCTGTGATTTGTGAGGCTCTGTGTCGGCCACGAGTCACATTTAACAGTCTGGGGGCGGACATCAGAGCACCCCAGTGATGCGGAGCTTCAGGTGGTCGCAGCTCTAGAATGGAGCCCAGAGCCCCACTTTCCATATCGCCACTTAAGCCACATCCTGGCCATGGAGGATGATTCTTGTTTGCAGCTGCCAAGCCCCCCTTGGCTTTGGGCTCCTCCAAGGGCTCCTCCTGGCCACCAGGCAGGATGCAGCGGTCTCCTCCCTGCAGTGCTCTCTTGCCTTGTCCTAGCCGGGAGCCCACGCCAGCATCACCAACTGCCAACCTTGGCGTGTGGGTGGGTGAGCACGATGCCCACTGGCGAGACCTGCTTCTTCCTCTCATGGGCTGCAGAGAGGAGAGGGAGGCGGGCTCTGGAATTGGCCTGTGTTCCTCTCCATTCCTGGGTGGGCAGCCACCAGAGTCCAACATAGACACTCGGTCTGGATGGACCTGTTCGAAGTTCTCTTCTGAGCTCCCCCAGGGACCTGAGGTGCAGACAGAGAGGACAACATTCTCTAGTCCCTGCTGAGAGAGAATAGGAATGATAGGAGGGGCAGGGAGAGGACCAAAGGGCTGGAGGACACACTTTGTACGCTGAATGTCCAGGCTCTTTCCACAACACTGCATTGCTCCAGCAAGGCCCAAGAGTGAGTGGCTCCAGGGCAATATGCTGGGCATAAACACATAAAATGCTGAAAAGTGCTGATGAAAGGCCCCAGAACAAACTACACACACACACACACACACACACACACACACACACACACACACACACACACACACACCACGTGTTATATATAACAGACTGATGAATGGGAGGGAAATTGCAGGGGGGGAGATTGGTGGAGGTAGAGGGAAATAGTCACTGGTGAAGTATTGAAACAATGTGTGCTGAAACCCAACTGTGAATAACTTTGCAAAATTTAAGACAGAAAAAGAAAAAGAGAAAAGGAAGGAAGGAGGGCGGAAAGAAGGGAAGAAGGAAGGAGGGAGGGAGGCAAGGAGGGAGGAGGCAAAGAGGGGGGAAGGAAGGAAGGAAAGGGAAAGGAAGGAGGGGAAGAAGGAAGGAAGGAAGGAAGGAAGAGGGAAGGAAGGAAACAAAGGAAGGGGGATGAAAGGGGGAAGGAAGTGAGGGAGGAAGGAAGGAAGGAGGGAAAGAAGGAAAGAGGAAGGAAGGAAGGGATGAAGGAAAGGAAAGAAAGGGAAGGAGGGAGAAAGGAAGGAAGGAGGGAAGAATGGGAGAAAAAAAGGAAGGAAGGAAGGAGGGAAGAATGGGAGAAAGGAAGGAAGGAAGGAAGGAAGGAAGGAAGGAGGGAGGGAGGGAAGGAAGGAAGGAAGGAAGGGAGGGAGGGATGGAGGGAGGGAGGGAGAGAGGATGGGAGGGAGGGAGGCAGGCACTCCAGTGCAGGTCCGAAAGCTGAGGTGCAATGAGGTTCTGCATGCCTGGGCCCATGGAGCCAGGGTGAATGTGACATTTGCTTCCTACTCCCAGTTGGCTGGAGAGCTCCATGACCCTCAGCATCCCAGAGGCAAAGGCCCACGCATACCCTTAGTAACCACTATGCTATTGCACTTCTTCCAGCTTAGAATCTGTTGAGGAACAGGTAGGAGGAGATGGGATATCTATGTGGTGATCAGAAGCTCTTGGGGTCTCTTAGCAATAGGCCTGGAGGGGGAAAGAGGCCTTCAATCCACACCTGAAAGTCCTGCTTGTTTTCAATCACACTATTAATGCCCTGGGAGCTTTCCTCAACACCCCTCTGCCCCCCTCACCCTGCCCACCTAGTGCCCACCTACATTAAAGGACCCAACCTCCAGCCATTCTTTGAGAGCCATTCCCCTTGGCAACAGCACCCATCTTCCTCTCCCCCTGGCTGGGGTCTTCTGGGGCTGGTGGGTTTCCTTGCTCTGTAGGTCTGCAGTACCCAGAGGCAGAGCCAGCCTAAAACAGGCAGGCTGGGAGTCTGCAGTCATGGCTTTGCCTGTGAGAAGAATCTCAGAAATACTCTCCTGTGAAAGTTTCTGCATTTCATTTAGGGCCAGAAGGGCTGCAGGTCACCCCCAGCCACCTGCTGAGCTGCTGGTTGGTGCAAAGGGTTCTAACTAGTTGGAATCACCCCAGTTTGGGAGGCCTGACCACCCCACGGGGAAACTCTAGGATAGCACGGCTTCGTTCTCCAGTTTTGGCTTCATTTGCTGGAAAGCTTTCCCCATGGTGACCACGGGCTCCCCTGCTTGTCTCATCACTGTGGCCAAGGGGCATGATGCATCTGATTGGCCAGGTCTTGGTCATGTGCTGTGACTCAGATTTAGAAGCATGGAGGAGTCAGCTTGGTTGACTTGATCTTGGGATCAGGGATGGAGATGTGGCAGTTGGTAGTAGTTTTCCCAAAGGAAATCAGGGTGTCCTTTTCAGAAGGAGGAAGGACACTGGGCAGATGAAAGCAATTAAAACCAGAAATCCGGGGTCGGAGCGATAGCACAGCAGAAGGGCATTTGCCTTGCACACGGTCGACTTGGGACAGACCTGGGTTAGGCTCCCAACATCCTATATGATCCCCTGAGCCCTCCAGGAGCGATTTCAGAGTGATTTCAAGAGTAACTCCTGAGTCCTGACCAATGTGACCCCAAAACAAAAACAAAAAAACTTAAACAAATCAGAAAGCCTCTGTTGAACAGACAAGAAATGTAGCAAGTCTAGATTGCCAAGGAACATCTGACTGTCTATGGAGCCTGCACACCAAGCAAAGCCAATCCGAGCTAGCAAGTGGCTAAAAAGGAATATGCTGCACCTCCTGGAATCCCAGTTGTGTATCAAAGACTCTCAGAACTATTGGAGATGAAAACAAAGCCGCCTGCAGCAAAAGAGAGCTTCCTGGAGGAAGAGGTGGGGCTAAAGATCTGGGAGGTCCAAGGCAAGGGGCTATAGTTTTTCTGACTGTCAGGCACTATCACCAGAGAGATCGAGATGGTGCCAGCATCAGACTGGAACCAGGACACAGAGCTGTCACAGAACCATGCCAAGGGGTGTGGCGGGTAGGGGTGAAGAAAGAGAGCAGGCAGGGTTGCCCTTGGAAGGGTAAGCTTTCTTCTCTGGGTCTAAGCCAGCAAGATCAAAATCTAATTTACTCATTAGGCATGTTTCTTCTGTACAAATCAAATCATGGGCTATTTTTCCACATCGTAAATATTGTTTTAAACTCTTGCTCATAGGCAATTAGATTACAAGCATCGCCTTGTGAGCTATATGCCAGCGCGCTTGGCGGGCCTTGGCTGCTTTGCGAGCGCTTTCCTTTTGAAATGTTTCCCAATGGTTTTTAAGGGTCTTTGAAATCCTCTCCCTAGTGGTGCTTGAGGCCTCTTGTCTGTGGCCATTAATCTCCGGAACAGCCCAAGAGAGACTTAGTCTCATCCGTGCTCCTTTCCAAACACTGATTCCATCCCCTCTAATTTCTCCAAAAAACTGGGGATTCTGTTCTTCTTGCTAGTCAGCTGCTTCTCTGCCTCCACAGTTTGTCCATGTATTAAAGATTAGGGAGAGAGGTAAGGAGGTAGTACCAAGGGCTAGAGGGTGAGTCTCTGGCCCTGAGCTTGATCCCCAATACCACAAGTCACCCCACCGGGTACTTTCAAAGTGACCCCGATTCCCCAGCAGCATCAGGCCTTCACCTCCAAACCAAGTGGTTTCTAGTGTTTCTAAGGTCCTAAGCACAGATAGGGAGCCCTACTCCACTCCCTCCAAAAAAGGCTCCAGAAAGCACAAGCCATCATGAGCCCTGCATAGGAGGGCCAAACCTTCACTCACTTTAAGTCAGTAACTCCTATTTTCTTCTCAAGCCTCAGTTTTGACATCTGCAGAGTGGGGTTCATTTCAGCCTCATTTGAATGCTCTGGCCTCCAGAGCCTCCACACTTCCTGGGTACTAGTCTCCCAGTGAAGGGATGCTTGAGAGCAGTGAGCACTGATACCCTAGAAACGACACTCCAGTGGGCAGTACTGACTGGGGCTTCCCAGCCTCGAGCTGAGCAGAGAGACAAGGACCAATGTTCCACAGTCACGGCTGTTGCAGGGAACCAGGCCACCTCTGTCCTGAAAGCAGATGGCCTGGCCTTTAGGGTACTTTAGGGAGCTGTAGATACAGAGGGGACCCCCCCGTCTTCCTCTGGTATCCCCAAGGAGCCTCTCTACATGCTGAGCTTATGAGGGCCACCTTATGCAGAGGAAACCTGTTCTGAACCTCTGACGCTGCTTCTCCAGGCCGGGCTGTGGTGAGAACATCCTCTGCTTATCATGAGGGTATTCTCGTCCTCCAGGCACTCACATCCCCCCAGGCACTCACTTCCAGTCACTCTCACAATTGGGCACTTCATTTTATTCATTTTCTATTGATTGGGTTTCTATTAATGATCATTTCCCATGCACATATTTCCAACACCACCTCCTTCCCCAGTGTACCCACTTCTCTCCCCCAAAGACCCCCAATACCAACACCGCTACCTTTCAACCATCCCCTATTCCCACCAACTCAGTTGTGTGGATCAATTCTCCCATTGTGTTGCTTTTGGCCCTTTGTTGCTACAGGGCTGTGTGTCTTTAAGTCCCACAGATGAGAAATCATTTTGTACCTTTCCTTCTGAATGACTTCACTCAACATGATACCCTCTAATTTTATCCATGTGTGGCAAATTATATGAGTTTTTTCTTTCTTAGAACTGTGTTATATTCTGTTGTGTATATAGACCAGAACTTCTATTTTTTTCCTTTGATTTAAGCACTGTGATTACAAAGTTGTTCATGAATGAGTCTCAATCTTACAATGTACACCACCCTTCAGACATGAACATTTCACACCACCAATCCCCTGTTTCCCTCCTACCCTCCTCCCACCTGCCTCTGGGGAGGGCATTTAATTCCTCTCTTCTTCGTTTTTCTTTTTAGACACTGTGGTTTGCACTGTTGTTAATGGAGGGGTACCATGCATATCATGTTATCTCCGTCCAACACCCCATTATTGTCCGGAGTAGACCACAACTTAATTCGTTCATCTGTAGTTGAGCATTTGGATTGTTTCCACACCCAGCTATTATCCTAAATGTAGCAATGATCATGAGTGTGCATATATTCTTTCAAATTAATATTTTGTGTTTGGGGGATAAATGCCAAGAACTGGTATTTTTGGGTTGTATGGGCTTTCTATTCCTATATTTCTATTCTATTTTTTTTTTCAGAGATCATATTGTTTTCATAGAAGCTGCATGCAGACTTTTTCATCTTGTAGCTTTTATTCATCCCACTGATTGCATTTCCCTTTTAGCCCTCATGGCTAGGAATCTCCATCAATATCCGTCTTGCTCTCAACAGTGAAGGGAGGGAGACCTTAGACTTTCAAGCCCTAGTTTCTGTTCCCACGCTGATTGTTCCCTGATTATTCTTGGAGTTTTATTAAATTCTTTTATATTGAAAATATTTTTGTGCAAACTTCAAGATGAACATTTCCCTGCAGAGTGAATTCAGTATGTAAAGGAACATCTCTGAGCCTCTGCTTCAAGGATGCTAAAGTGAGGAAGGTGTTGTATCATTTCACAGTGCTGATGTACAGGGTAACTAAGATAAGGAAGGCCAAATACATGGCACAATGCATCAAACACGGCTACCACATACGACCATTATCTATTATTAATATTACTATGATGACAAAATTCAACAAATAAGCAAATAAGCACAATTCAAAAATGGGCAATGAATTGTATAGACATTTCTCCAGAGAAAAAATAGTACTGGCCAATAAGCATAAAAAAGATATCTAATATCACGAACACTGAGATAAGCAAAGAAAAATCCTTAAAACCTGTTATACCCTTCAAAAAATCCCAATTTTTTTCAATGCAGAAAACAAAAATTGAGGAAATGAAGAAATTACCACCTTTGTGCATTGCTGGTGACAAGGTAAGATATGTAGCCACCATGGAAAACAATATGGTGGTTCCTCAAAACAGTGAGTAAAGACTAGGATCCAGAAATGTGAAAGAATTAGCACGTTTATAGAAAGCCCACTCCCAATAACACAAATGTCTGCCATCAGATGAAAAATAAAGGTATGCAAGTCTTTATCTGGGATTGGGGAGTGAGTATTAGGGGGTCAGAGCTTCAGTGTGAGTTTGGAAAAGAGCTCTGGAGACAAATAACAGCTATGATTCCACCATGATGGTGTCTTCTAGTTTGCATGTGTATTTTATGTCAGTTAAAAGCAGATGGGGGGCTAGTTCCATAGTACAATGGGTAGGGCATTTTACTTACACATGGCCAACCCAGGTTTATCCCTGGCATCTCACATATCCGAGTTCCACCAGGAGTAATTCCTGAGCACAGTCCCAAAATCAAAGAAAATAAAGCAAAAGCATTTCAAAATTCTCTTCTCAGCCCATCCCTGAACAACCCTTCTAAGTAATCCTCCCTTGGCAAGATATTTTCTATATCCTGGCTTTTGTTTTTTTTCTTCCTAGTCCTTATCATTCTCTAACACATTTGAATATCTTACTTTTATGTTTACTGTGGCAAAGGCAGAGTTTTGAGGCTTTCCCACTGCACCCCCAGCCTCCAACCCAGAATTTGGCAGCCACAGGATCATTATTACCTTGAACACAAGGCACCAAGATGGGTGGTCTTCATGAAGACCTCATCTAGACCCCAAGAGGCTCAGGGCTAAATGGGGTGGAGTCTGGAGGTATTTTTAGGCTTCTCCTACTGCCCCTCTCTACTAACACACACACACACACTCTCTCTCTCTCTCTCTCTCTCTCTCTCTCTCTCTCTCTCTCTCTCTCTCTCTCTCACACACACACACACACACACACACCAGGAAGCAGACCTATTAGATTATTCTTATGTCTGTGGGGGGCAGGGAGTTCATGGAAACACAGCTCATCCCAGTTGCAAGAACAACTCAAAGGACCCACTCTTATCCTTTGGTGGAGGGATTGATAGTGGTACTCACAGGGGTAATTGGCAGGCCACACTTTAGTCCAGGAAGCAAACTGCGGCATTCATTAGCCTCAGTGCTCAGCTCTTTGCTAAGGTGACAGGATGGACAGGAGTATTGTTCTGAGAACTGGGTGCTGAAAAGAGATAAAGTGATGTGCATGATACCCCTTCAGTAACAATATTGCAAAAGAAAAAAAGGAGAGATAGATAAAGATATATATATGTATATGTATGTGTGTATATATATATATATATATATATATATATATAGAGAGAGAGAGAGAGAGAGAGAAGAAGAAAATTGTCTACCATTGAAACAGGCAGGAGCACATGGGGAGGATGGGAGGAAATCTGGGGACATTCGTGGCTGGAAATGTGCTTTGGTGAAGGGTGTTACACACTGTATGATTAAAAATTAATCATGAACAACATTGTAGCTATGTATCTCATGGTGATTCAATAAAATAAATTTATTAAAATATAAAGCCATAGTGGTTGTGGTAGCAACTTGGGTTTTGTGGAAAATATGAGTCTTGTATTAAATTGTATTAGAGGACTCTGTCTCTCTTTCTCTCTTTCTTCTTTCTTTCTCTCTCTTTCTTTCTTTTTCTTTCTTCTCTTTCTTTCTTTCTTTTCTTCTTTCTCTTCTTTCTTTTTTCTTCTTCTTTCTTTCTTTCTTTCTTTCTTTCTTTCTTCTTTCTTCTTTCTTTCTTTCTTTCTTTCTTTCTTCTTTCTTTTCTTTCTTTCTTTCTTTCTTTCTTTCTTTTTTCTTTCTTTCTTTCTTTCTTCTTTCTTTCTTTTCTTTTTTCTTCTTTCTTTCTTTCTTTCTTTCTCTTTCTTTTTCTCTTCTTTCTTTCTTTCTTCTTTCTCTCTCTCTCTTTCCTTTTCTCTCTCTCCTTCTCTCACACACACATACACACACCCCTCAGTGAGGTGAAGCATGAAGCAGGTAAGGACTGAACATCCCACTCTCCTTTCATATGATTCTCACCTCTTTATGGCACCTGGAATTCCTTGCACTGGCCCTGCCCCACATGCACCGAAGTAAGTTTACTATGATGACACCATTCATGTACACTTTAAGGTGGAGTTTGCCTAACTGCTCTTTCTCTTCAAGAGATTTCATATCTCACATTGACCTGTAATTGTTATTATTAACTGCCCATAGGAAGTCCTTATATGTCGAGAAATGAGTTGGATACCTTGGGTATGAGCAGGGGAAATGCATTAAAAATCTTATCCAGGATCTTTGAAATGGGATCTGGGTAATGAGCTTGAGTTTAGGAGTGGGTGCAGGTGACTCATGGCTCAGGCCCTGAGGATGGGTGTGTGTGAGAGAGAGAGAATTGGGCAGAGATTTCCTTTTCTTTAAGTTTGGGAACTGTTTGCAAAGAGAAGAAGCAAGAGCAGTATTAGAAATGCAATCATCCAGAGGAAGAACAGCAGAGAAGAGGATAAGAGATCAATCCCAAAGAAGTCCAGCCTTTGAAATTGGACCAGAAAGAACAGACTCCTAAAGCAAAGAAACAGGTGCAGCTATAAAGGCCAGATCTGAGAGTCAAGAGTTCATGAACCATCTTCAGAAATGGTCATGCAGTCATTCAACAGACATATAAAGGGCTGAGAACTTAGCATGCAGTCATTCCATCCACACGAGAGGGGCTAAGAAGGGCTTTCTGCTCTGAGTACTTGATCCCCCACTGGAGCATCCCCTCTTGGTCAGAAGTCCCCCCATACTGGCAGAAAGAGGGTCCAACAGTCCTGCGCTCTGTCTTTATCTCCAGACCATTGTTTCCAGTAGCAGCAGGAGGCAGCTTGAATCCGATCCTTGTCTTTGCTGCACAGAAGCTCTTCAACCTCTGGCGATTTCCTTAACCAAAGCTCTCACAAGGAAGACCACAGTGCACAGGGCTATTTTAAAGATCAAGGATTATGTGGGCTAAAGGCAACAGGCAGGGACCCGAGAGATACTATAGGGATTGCCATGCCCCTTATGACTGACTCCAGTTGGATCTCCAGCATCACAGGGCTGCCAAGAACTGCTGAGCCAACACAGAGCCAAGAATACACCCACTAAGTCTTCCTCAGGTATGACTCAAAGTCAAAGAAACCAAAAAGCACTCTGGCAGAATGCCTGGAATGCAGGTGAGGCCCAATGGACACTAGAGGGAACCAACACCTGGTGGATCTGTGTCTTCCAAAGGGGGGGGGGGAGCAGATGTCCGGAAAACAAAGAGAAATGCTGCCAAATTTCTTTGCCCATGCTCCTAATATTTTAGTACAGAGAAGGTAACAGTATGGCTGTACAAGGATAGTGCCTGTCAATGAATTTGAAGCCAGAAGTAGGACTCTCGGACTTAATTCCTGCTTCTCAGTCACGTGCTGTGTAACCATGAGCATTCATGGAGCTCTTTGGGCTCTAGATTCATCGTGTGTGTGTGTGTGTGTGTGTGTGTGTGTGTGTGTGTGTGTGTGTGTGTATGGTTTTTGGGTCACACCCAGCAGTGCTCAGGGGTTTTTCCTGGCTCCAGGCTCAGAAATTGCTCCTGGCAGGCTTGGGGAACCATATGGGACACCGGGATTCGAACCGATGACCTCCTGCATGAAAGGCAAACGCCTTACCTCCATGCCATCTCTCCGGCCCCAAATTCATCTTTATTTGTTTGTTTGTTTTTGGGTCACACCCGGCAGCGCTCAGGGGTTACTCCTGGCTCTATGCTCAGAAATCGCTCCTGGCAGGCTCGGGGGACCATCTGGGATGCCGGGATTCAAACCACCGATCTTCTGCATGCAAGGCAAATGCCTTACCTCCATGCTATCTCTCCAGCCCCTCTAGATTTATCTTTAAGCTGGTGAAAAAATCATACCTCTCAGTTACTATCTATGGGAGAATCACAAAGAGGAGGGATGGTAAAAGTGTACTATAGATATTTCCAGAACTTTGTTTCCATTGCTTCTGGGAACTTTGAGGAGAAGCTGAGAGGGGAGGGGGCAAGGAAGTCATAGAAATCACTGGGAAGAGAGGAATAAAGCTCACAAGAGACTGAACCCAGGGTCACTGCCCTCTTGCTCCCACGGCCTCTGTCCCAGCTCGATTGCCATGAAGGGGAGTGTGAAGACTTCCCAAACCAAAAGGGAAAACAGTGCATTCTTGAGATTAGCTGAGGCAAACAGAGCCAGGGGTGCTTTGCATTCCCATGGGCCCCGCCAGCACTGTGCTCCAGAGAGGGGCTGGTTGCACTGTAGTGAAGGAGGTCAGGGAGTTGGGGAGACTGCACCTGGAGAAGGGCACTACTGCAACCCACCTGGCCCCAGGGACTATTCTTTTGAATTCTGCCGTTTCCCACGCCTCATGGCTCAGTACTCAGCACTGGGATCTACTGGGCTCTTAAACCCTCAAGGGAGCAGACATTGTTGGTCACCACACACCTGTCAGACCTATCTTTCCCTCACCATCTCATGGATACTTCTCCTTAGTCACCACACACCTGTCAGGCCTATCTGTCCCCAACACATACCTGTCAGACCCTACCTCTCCCTCATCACCTCAGGCTTTTCTCTCCCTCACCATCACATAGCTGCCTGTCTTATCTGTCCTTTGCCATCACACTCCTGTCAAGCCTCCCTTTCTCTCTGCTACCACATACCTGAGGCCCACTGGGGAACACAGTCTGTGCCAAGATGGTAATTAGAAACCATGGTTTGGATTTCATGAGGAGAACATATATCTATGAGGTAGAGGGAAGAACCGTAAAAATGGCCTGTGTGGAAATGAGTTCAAGTGCTTGAGGTCAAAGGCTCTAGCATTTGCTTCATGGGGACAGCCACAGTACAGAACCCTGAGTCACAGGACTCAGATAGTACTCAGGGGGAGGGATAGTGAAGTCCTCTCTGATGACCCAGAGGTGCAGGCCATGGGCCTTAGAGGACCACCAGCGCCCCCTTAGCCACTCACCTTTGACCACCTGCCCTATATGGAATGAGACTAGCATGGGATTTCTGGCCCTGAGTTTTCTCAACCTTCTAAACCCATTTTGTTCCTTGACTCTGAAAATACCTGCATAGTCTCAGCTCCCTTCTCAAGACACTTATGTCTAAGCTCTTTTTCAGGGTTTCTGTCCCCTGAAGGGGAAAGAGGTCCCTAAATTTTCTGTATCTGCTTGACTTCCCTTTTCTAGCTTTTATTCCCTGTTTTTATACCACACTCTGACCTCCTTATTTGTTCTAACCAGGATAGACTTTTAGAATCCCAAAAGGGATGGAAGGGTCCAATCTAACCATGAATGGCTAAACAGCAGAGTCAGGAACAGACCTGGGCCCACTGGGCTCTGGGTCACCTCTGAGAACAGCCTTGTGCTGTGGGAACAGGGGCAGGGGGTAGCACAGAATGACCAGATCTGGCAGAGGGTCAGAGAGACACTAAACTACTGTCTCCTTAGCTGTGAGAACTTTTCAGCAATTGGGAGTCTTAGCTTTGCCTCATGTCCAGGGCAGTCAGATATATAGATCTAAGTCTGAGTCCCTTTCCCATTGGAGTTATGAAAGGCCATTTTTAAGAGTGGAAAACAAGTGGTTTGTCAAGGCTATAAAACTCCATAGAATACATTATATCCAGAAAAATCCAATTAATACGATAATTTTGTTCTAATTTATTTCTAAATTAAGAAAAACATTTAAATGGCCAGAAAGTTAAAAATATATAGATTAAAGATTGATTCAGATCCCAGAATCTGTTTCAGAAGAGTTCTAGAAAAAATTGGCAGAGAGGAGGAGAAAAGGCAGGGAGAAAATGATCTTAAAGGAAGTTGCATTTTCTCAGGGCAAGTCAACACAGACACACACTCATTCTCTGGAATTCAACCTTAGAGACTCACCAGAAGTTCATGGAAAGGAAGGACAGTAAAGGATCCAGCACACGAGTCTGAGATGACCAGAGCAATAGAGAGTGACCCTGTCCTGATGAATGTGTTGTGGGATAGGCAGGACAAAGCAGCTCAGAGGACAGGGACTAAGCTCCAAGCATGAGAGACAGGAAAAAGGCAAAGGTGAGGGTTTGTACCACCCTCACCCACTCCACATTTTTATCTAAGAATTACGTGGCAGGCAAGCAGCAGCCAAGGAATATCAAGTTGAACTGGGACATGCAGTAGTTAACAGCAGGTGATTTTACAGGCTAAAATGTTGTGCCATGCCCTCTCCACAGCCCTATAACCTGCCAGCTGCTGTGAGGAGTCAGGTCTGGAAATACCAGCAGCAACCAGCCAAAAAGGGAATTGGAACTCCAGATCCCCGCATTCTGAGATACTTCTGTCCCTAGTCTGAACACATTAGAAGAGACTGAACCTCACCCTCCTCACTGGGGGAAGGAGCTAATATGCCCAGAGAGTCACAAAGACAGACAGAAGAAGCATCTTAGGAATGAGTGTGACTGCCAAGAAGAGGTAGGTAATCTGAATAATTTCTACCAGGTAAAACAAAACAAAAGACAAAACAAAAAAAAAAGTGAATGGAAAGTCAGATAAAACGACTCACAATAAGGCACATACATTTTCTTTTAGAGGGGAAGGAACATATTATTTATACTCATTGATATTCAGGACCTAGCCATAGCTTTATGTTCAAGAGATATCCCTGGCAGTGACAGTGTGACCTATGTGGTATCGGGGATTTGGACCAGGGTCAGTAAGATACAAGTAGCCTTACTCCCCCAGACTCACACTTTCTCCATGACCTCTATAGGAAACAAAGAAACAAACAAAAAAACAAAAACAGGAACCAAAAGTCAATAAAGAAAAATCCTGGTGTGAAGAACAAGCTTATAGAAACGAAGACTGTGAGATCTGGATAAAGCAGTGAAATATATTACAGTTGAATCAACACATTGAATGATTAAGTTAAGTAGGCATCGTGAAGGTACTACTGAGTCTTAAATGTTGAGACAAAAAAGTGTAAGAAAAAGATATGGTATCTCAGAATCAACACCTTCCCAGAAATCAAGACAGAAGTAAGCAGAAGAAATGCTTGAAGAAATATAATAACCAATAATCTCACATATCAAAGAAAGATAAGATCTAAGGTGAATATAAGACCTATAAATTGAAAACAATGTAAATAAGAAAAAGAAGTCTCTTCACATTAAACAGAGAACAAAGACTGTCAAAGGCAAAAAAAGTAAAATTTAACCCAGCTGGAGAGAAAGACAGGTCACCTGCAGTAGATATATTTTATTGTAATATATCCCAAGCCGAGTCCAAATTAAACCAGGCATCATTGATGAAATGTATATACAGGGAGATTGAGTGAAAGGATCAGAAGATACAAATGGGCTGAGGAAAGCTGCTACACTAAGGAAGAAGAGATAGAAGTTGATAATAAACCTATGTTGGTAAGTTTTAAGTCAGGCAAACTGGTGAGGATGAATCTAATATGCATGCCTTTCAGATCAGCAGAAGAAAATATGATCTGTCCAGTGGGAACTAGGCTAAAAGAAAATATAACAAAGAGTACATTTTAAACAAAAAATTAAAAGGTTAGATTAAGTCTCAGTATAATAGTAATTATAATATACTTGAATCAAAGATTCACCAATTAAAAGATATATTCTTTTTTGATAAAGCAGAAACCAGCACACAGAAAACTTTAAATCATGGCAAAAAAAAATAAAATAAAGTACTTATGACTGAATTGTATATCACATGCAAAATCATATTGCAAAGCTAACTTGGCATCTAGAAGGAAAGCATAGCTTTAAAAACACTCATTAAAGGCCAAAGTGATACCACAGTGAATAGGGCATTTGTCTTGCACATAGCCAATTTGGATTTGATCCCCGTCATCCCATATGGTCCACTGAGCCTGCCATGTGTAATTTCTGAGCTCAGATCCAAAAGTAATTCCTGACCACTGCCAGGTGTGACCCAAAACACAACAAAAATAAGTAAGTAAAATTTAAAATAAAAAGCACATAAACAAAAATCACTCATCGGGCTATTAAATGAATCAGGAATTCAAATTTTAAAAGGGTAAAGATAGCAAAATAATGTATGTATCTCCAAAAGAAAATATGAAAAATTAAAGTAGTCTCAGATAATGAAACTCACCAGTATACCAGTCTTCAGGCTGAAAACTCTAGCCTCTGCCTCAAAAGGAAGCAGACCAATCCCTCCACCCTCACCCTACCAAAGCCCTGGCAGCCACATCTACATCCCACAGCCACTTCCATATAAATGGCCCAACTTCACAGCTTCTTGACTAATCTTGGAAATTAATTCCAAATTCCAAATTAATAGAAGTCACAGATATATCAATCTTTTATTTTTTGCCTTTTTTGGGGGGTCACATTCGGCAGTGCTAAGGGGTTACTCCTTGCTCTGTGCTCAGAAGTCATTCCTGGCAGACTCGGGGGACCATATGGAATGCCAGGATTAGAACCCGGGTATATCCTATATTGCCCGCATGCAAGGCAAATGCCTTATCGCTGTGCTAACCATCCAAACCCAGATATATCAATCTTCAGGCTGAAAACTCTTGGACCTCCTTGAGATGGGAGTGGACTGAGAATCATTCCAGTTCTATGGGTCCCTAGAGCTCCTAGAGTGTGTGGCCACATATGTCTTCAAATTCCACAATATTGACAGCTTAGCGGGAGCGCAACAAATTAGATGGAAAAGATAGCATAGAAGCCAACTAATCTCACTAAGTAAAAACAATAATACAGAAAGCTCAACTAGCAACAAATAGCTCAGAAATCCTCAGACTTTAATAACACCATTGTGAGATAGAACAATTTTCATAAATTTTCTTTTGATTATTCTGATTACCATTTTGTTGGAACAATCAATATAAAATAAATTGTTTTGTGACTACCAAAGGGGTAGGCTTGGGGTATGTGGAAAACTGGGAACAATGTTGGAGGAATGGTCACTAGTGGTGGAATTGGTACTGAAACATTGAATATATATTCAACTGAAACAACTATATTATGAACAACTTTGTTAACCACAGTGCTTAAATAAAGTTAAATGAAATAAAATTCAGAAGTAAGGACTGAAGTCAATAATACAGAGCACTTAAACAATTTAAAGTGGCTTTAAAAACATTTTTTTTTGGTTTTTCAGCCACACCCGTTTGATGCTCAGGGGTTACTCCTGGCTAAGCGCTCAGAAATTGTCCCTGGCTTGGGGGGACCATATGGGACGCCGGGGGATCGAACCGCGGTTCTGATTCTTGGCTAGTGCTTGCAAGGCAGACACCTTACCTCTAGCGCCACCTCGCTGGCCCTGGCTTTAAAAACATTTTTATTTATTCTGTTTTGTTTTGAGACCACACTCAGTAGTGTATGTATGTATATAAAGTACCATATGGGATGGCGGGGATGGAACCCAAGTTTGTCATGTGCAAGGTAAGCGCCCCATTCACTGTATTTTTGTACTTACCACTCCAGCCCCTAAGCTAGTTTAAAAAATTAATAAAGCTGACCCCAAAGCACCCTCAAAGAAAGTTATAAGCAAAATGCATAATGGAATATAAAAAAATAGCTACACCAAAAAAAATTTGATGAAATAAAAGACTACAACAATACTAGATAAAGTTTTAGAAATAATTTATGATGCCAAATGTTAAGACAAACCAGGATTAAAATAGCCATTAAAAAACTAGAAATTATGTCAGGAAACACTGCTTGTCAGAAAAGTTCAGGTTTCTGTAGCCTGAAGGACAACACAATTTAGAAGCTGTTGAAGTTTATATCACACTAATTGTTTACAAATAGAAAGTGGGGGATGCTGCTCAACTTATTTAGGATAATTGGTTCATTTATCCACGATTCTAAAGCCCGATAAGGATCTTACAAGAAAAGAAAATAAGACCAACAATGACATCCAAACCCAACAACCTATTAAGGGATATTTTACATTGAAATAAAAATTTAAAAGTTAATGTAGCTACACACTAACGAACTAAAGAAGAAAATTTTACCATAGTCATTAGATGCGAAAACAAAAAGCACAGCCTCATTATTTATAAGAATCTATTTTAAAATTTCAGGAAACTAGAAAGAAATGAATTTGTCTCATCTTAACAATGACTATAGAGTAAAATGCAGAGGGAGGTCACACTCCATGGAAAACAATTTACACAATCCTCACTATTATCAGGAAGATTTTAAGTAGATTCATGCATATCAACCCCTGCCTATAAAGTTAAACAAGAAAAATAAATGAAGGATAAAATATGAGAAAGGGGTAAATAAAACTCTCACCAGAGAAAATGAAACTAAACTCGATAAAAAAAAAATAGAAATAAGAGAATTGTAACAAGATGGACAGATACGAGATCAGCTTCCACACATTAATACTATTGTCCAAGGCTGCAAAGACCAATTGTGCTGTAATAGTAAACAAAGCTTTTTATGGCCAGGGCAGAAAGAAAAATGGATTTGGGAATTACCCTCCACATACAAGATACTGTGGACAGTTTTGACTGGGACAGTGGTAGATTGGAAAGAGATATTTGCAAGAATTCTTATTAGAATTTAAATAGAAATAGTTGCACTTTAGGGAGGACAGTTCAAATAAGAAACCTTTGAAAAACCACTAGTTTTATGAAGAGATGCTTCAATTTTATTAATTAGGAAAGCACAATAACATCATATATAATTTTGTGACCATTATAATCGTAAAAGTTGAAACCAGTTGTCGATCCTCATGAGTGTGCAGAGTGTTTATTAATTTGGAGAACAATCTGGAAGCAATTTGTGAAATTCAGAGTGCATATTTCCGAGGACCTATAAATGCAGCTCTTGAAATTGGAGGAACTGGTACCCAGTTCCATAAAGTTACAAACACTGGGACTCTTACCACATGATTGTCTCTCATGACAAGGGCCAGAGCTGAATCTCTACCTCTGAAAAAGCAAACTGCTGAAACAGTGGCAAACTATGCAGGTAGCAGGGGAAATCATTGGCTGAGACACTTGGATATTTTTAGGATACACTGTTTGAGTGACAAAGAAAGAAATGGAGTGAGATCTGAAGCTTATAATTCATGTAAATTAAAAACATACACAAACACAGAGAATCTACAAAAATATTTCAAACTTTATTCTTTCCAAAGCCCCAAACAAGAAGAACCAAACAAGAAGAATCAATATGCAAATATTAAAACTATAAGAGGGTTTTGTAATTTCATATATAGTATTAGTAAATAAACCTCAGTAGCATTTTCTAAACTAGAAGTAACTAGAAATATAATATATATATATATATATATATATATATAATTTAAAGATGTCATCCAGGATTGTAACCAAAAAAAATAAGAAAAATTAAAAACACTACTATCTAAGAATAATCTTAACAAAAAAATGTCTGTAGAAATGCTATAATGTGGATTTAAGTAAATAGATCCACACTTAGATGGGACCATTTAGTATTATAAAGCTGATGTTAATCCAAATAATCTAAACTGGCATTAAATTACAATTGCAATCCCAAGAGGTTAAAAATCTTTTTAAAATAACATTTAAAATATTATCTTTTTAAACTTTTTTCCTTCCTCCTTCTTTGTCACTACTGTTGCTGTGAGGTCTGGAAGTCCTGCATGTTTTGGCAATGTGAGCTCCCACTTGGCTGCGGCATGTGGGAGGTTGCACTTGTTGAGATGCTGGGAAATCAGAACTGCAGGGCCAGTGCTTACATATGATAATGAGGGTGGTGCTGGGATCAAACCCAGGGCCTCACTCTGAGAGGAAATGCCCCAGCACTCAGTCACATCCCTAGCTTACTTCAGGAGGTTTACTAAGAGAGCTTAAAATTTGTTAAAGAGAATATTAAAGGACCATGAATAAACTATTTAGAAATTGTCATATGGATTACTAAGACCCATGACAAAGCTATAATAATGAAAACCACAGTCACTATATATATATATATATATATAAGAACAATGGGCAATGCCCTGCATATGTGAGAACTTGATGACATAAAGATGGCATCACAAATTAGGAGGAAAATATGCCTCTCGAGGAGATGATTTAGGAAAAATGGCAAACTTGGGAGAAAAATTGAAGCTGGATCTGTACCTAACATATACATGAAGGTAGAATTTAGATACCTTAACGGTATAAGAGCAATGGTGGGAATGTTGCACTGGTGATGGGGGGGGGTGTCCTCTTATATGACTGAAATCCAACCACAATCATGTTTGTAACTAAGGTGTTTAAATAAAAAATATTATTTTAAAAAAAGAGCAATGAGTTCATAGTGGATAGTATCCTTGCATCTAGATTAATTTAATCAAATCCATTCTTATGTATAGCTTTTGATTTTAAATATGGGATTTTAGTTTCATAGTTCTTATCCATCTTTAGGGGACAAATATTGATTGATTGGGGACACACCTGGCAATACTCAGGAAATTACTCCTGGAGGTGCTCAGGTACTCATATGAGGTCTGGAACCAGGTTTGGTTACTTGTAAGGTAAACAACTTAACTTAGATCCAAGAATATTTCTCCTTCTCTATGAGATCACAGTCTAGAAGAAACAAGAGGAGTAGAAAATCATTTTTTTTTTTCTTTTTTCAGGGGAGAGCGCGAACACAGTCCCCCACTACCACAAATTATGCAGTCGAGTTTCCCACATTTGGGGAAATCGCAGGGGTCAACACACCCGGAGTGCAATGGGTGAGCCTCGCCCTGGGGAAACCACCTTCGTGATCATGGTATCTCCCCTGCCAGGTAAGTATAGAAAATCATTTTCAATGTTACTAAAAAAAGGATCTAATTTCTAGAGCTTCTATGAGAATCCCTAAACATCAACAAAGCTAACAGAAAATAGTGAAAAACTAAGGAGCTGAGAGATAGTACAGCAGTAAGGTGTTTGCCTTACATAGCCAATCCAGGACAGACAGTGGTTTGAATCCCGGCATCCCATATAGTCCCCTGTGCCTGCCAGGAGCAATTTCTGAGTGCAGAGCCAGGAGTAACCCCTGAGTGCTGCCGGGTGTGACCAAAAAGAAAGAAAAGAAAATAGTAGAAAACTAGCTAGCACCCATGTTGATGAAATGCCAGTTTACACTTTCAGTTACTGGGAATGGGAGTGTGTGGTGGCATATACATCAAATAGGTATATTTGGAAGTAGTCAATTAAACTAAGACAGTATATACCCTATGATAGAATCAATAGTCCTGGACACGTTTTCTTCCAAGAAAGACTTTCATAGGGACTGGTGTGAGGATGTTGTCATACTGTTGGAGTTGCAGGGAAGAAGGCTGCCTGGTGTGCCTCACAGGGGAGGGCTACAAATAGCAAGTGAAACATGAAGTTGGTGCCATGTCCAAATGTTCCTGTCACCCTGCAACAGGACATGTCCTTAACAGAGGTGCTCAGTGAATATATAAGATGCATACACTTGTGGCTAAGTGCTATATATATAAATTACAACCATCTTTACAGAAAAATATGGCCTTGCAAACTTCTTAAGAGTATATGAGGATGAAAGAAAAGGGAGGTTTTGAGTAGCCAAGGAAATAAAATGAAACAGAATAATCAAGAGAGGGGAGAGTCAGAATGTTCATAAATTGATAGACTCATCCCCCTTTTTTGAGGGCTAGAAGAAGGAACAGAGGAATGTGTATATCATCAAATTACTTCCTAGGGTAAAGAAATACACCAAAGCATTAGAAAGAGTAACCTATGAGGGTGGGGGTGGAAGTATAGATTAGTAAGAAGAGAAAAATATAGGAAGCTTAAATAAGAAGTGATTTAGTGGGTGAATGGGCTATAAAGAACAAAGTCAGTTCCATACCAGAAGTTCACAGGGAAAATAAAGAACTAGTTGAAGACAATTTTATGAAGTTGAAGTTACCAGTCATCTTATCAAAAAATTAACCAGATCTATGAAAGAACCCAAAGGGCTGGGCTCATGCTTGAAAGTAGGATTGATTTCCGTCCCCAGCATGTCCTGGTCCCCTGAGTTCTGCCAACCCAGAGCACCACGTTGGTGCCCTTGAGGATCACTGTGTGTGGTCCAAAATGTCAAACAATGGCAAATAAAGTTGGCTAAAAAACAAGTATTGGGGCCGGTGAGGTGGCGCTAGAGGTAAAGTGCCTGCCTTGCAAGCACTAGCCAAGGAAGGACTGCGGTTCGATCCCCCGGCGTCCCATATGGTCCCCCAAGCCACAGGTGATTTCTGAGCGCTTAGCCAGAAGTAACCCCTGAGCATCAAACAGGTGTGCCCCCCTAAAAAACAAAAGCAAAACAAAAAAACAAGTATCTATTTATTGATGATCCTATTAACCAACAACATCTAAATGGTATGTAATCATATCCCACATTCTATTTTCTTTATTCATTTCTTTTTTAAATTTATAATAAAATATTATCAAATCACTATGATACAATTACCAAATTGTTCTTGGTTGTATTTCAGTAACACAAGTCCAACACCTATCCCTTCACCAGTGCACATTTCCAGCCATCAATGTTCCCAGTTTCCCTCCCAACCTCTCCTCTGTGCTCCACCCTGCCTGCCTCTTTTCTTCTATGTCTCTCTGTCTCTGTCTTTGTCTCTATCTCTATCTATCTATCTATCTATCTATCTATCTATCTATCATCTATCTATCTATCTCTTAGTCTTCCTTTTAGACACTGTGATTTGCAATATTCTTACTAAAGAGGCACCAAGCAACTCACTTTATCTTCTTTTAGTACCCAGTTCTTGTCCAGAGGGATAATTTCCAACTATCATTATCATAGTAGTCCCTTCTCTACCCTAACTGCACTGTGCTGCTCTTGAGGAATCTTCCCACTATGGACTGGTCTTCCTAGATCTCTCATATATATTGTCTTTACGTATTATTACTATACTATCCATTTTTTTTACATCCCACAAGTGAATGCAATCGTTCTATGTCTCTCCTCCCTTTGACTCATTCCACTCAGCATAATACTTTCCACGTCCATTTATTTATTTCATGACTTCACTTTTCCTTACAGCTGCATAATATTCTATCATATAGATATAGTGCAATTTCTTTATTCACTCATCAGTTTTTGAATACTTGGTTTGTTTCCCGATTTTATTATTGTGACCAGTGCTGCAATGAACAAACTCCATAAGAGCAAATCCCATATTCTTAAGAAGTCTCCTTATTTCTATAAAGATTTAAAGAAGAAAACATAGACAATATATAGAGGAATAAGAATCATATTAACAATAATTTGGACAATAGAATACATGCTTTTTGTTTTAGGGTCACGTTCAGCTATGTCCAGGTCAGGACTTACACCTGACTATAGCCCAGGGAATCACTCTTGGCTCTTGGCAGTGTTTAAGGATGATTTAAATTGAAAGTACCCTACCCACTGTACTGTATCTCCAAATCTTAATGCAAGACTTCTTTTTAAAAAAAATATTTATGGGGCCAGAGAGATAGCATGGAGGTGGGGCATTTGCCTTGCATGCAGGACAGTGGTTCAATTCCAGTATCCCATATAATCCCTGAGCCTGTCAGTAGCAATTTCTGAGCACAGAGCCAGGAGGAACCCCTGAGCACTGCCGGGTGTGACCCCCCAAAATATTTATATACATCATTTATTGGCATCCATTTTTTTAAACTTATTTATTTTGGTTTGCGGGCCACAGCCAGCACTGCTCAGAGTTTACTCCTGGCTCTGTGCTCAGAAATTACTCCTGGCAGGCTCAGGGATCCATGTGGGTTGCCAGAAAATGAACCCAGTTGATCCCAGGTCAGTCACATGCAAGGCAAATGCACAACCATTGTGCTATTGCTCCAGCTCCTAATATAAGACTTCTTAACCAGCACTGTTAAATGTATGAAAACAGTGAAACAAGAGAGATAGCATAGTAAGTAGGGCACTTGCCTTATACCCAGACAACCCGGATTCGATCCCTTGCACTCTATATTGTCCCCCAAGTCTCCCTCTGCCTTATTTCACTCAGCTAATAGTTTCCATGTCTATTCATGTACAGGAAAATTTCATAACTTCATCTCTCCTGACAGCAGCATAATTATCCATTGTGTATATGTACCACAGTTTCTTTAGCCATTCATCTGTTGAAGGCATATTGGTTGTTTCCAGAGTCTGGCTATTGTAAATCGTGCTGCAATGAATAGAGGTATGCAGAAGGCATTTTTGTATTGTGCTTTTGTGTTCCTAGACTATATCCCTAGGAGTGGTATAGCTGGATCAAATGAGAGCTAAATTTCCAGTTTTTTGAGGAATCTCCATATTGTTTTCCATAAAGGCTGGACTAGACAGCATTCCCACCAGCAATGAATGAGTTTCTTTCTCCCCACATCCCCAGCAGCACGATTGTTCTTGTTCTTTATGATGTGTGTCAGTCTCTGTGGCATGAGATGGTACCTCATTATTATCTTGATTTGCATATCCCTGATGACTAGTGGTGTGGAGCATTTTTTCATGTGCTTTTTGGCCATTATATCATGAATCTTTATCCAGGCAACCTGAAGCTTAAAAAGACGGAGCAAAATAAAAACCCAAAAAAAAAAAAAAATGAAGAAATTTATCACCAAAAATGGGGGATTTTAGCATTTCTTACTCATGTAGCAACAAATCAAGTGGGGAGGGGAAATGGAGGTGTAGAAATTAATAACAATCTTGCTCTAATAGTTATAAATAGAGCTGAATACTCAACAAACAATGCTTCCTCTTACACACAAGTACACATAAACTCTTGGGGAAAATGGAGCATGCTACAGAAAAATTGTTCAAAATTGTGAAAAGGAATAATCACCTGAATATCAAACCCTGATTCAGTGGTTGCTGGAAAATAAAGGCAAAGAAATAGGCAGAGGAGGGGAAAGCGTAGTAAATAGAGGCTATGCCTCATCCAACATGAGTGCCTCAGATACCTGAGGGCTGCTGCTGCACCAGCCTTCTTCCTCCTCTTCTCAGTCCTCTCTGAGCAACCCACCTAGTGCTGAGTTCTGGGGACACAGTGAACACTGTTCTCTGTCAGAGAAGAAAGCAATAACCAACAATGGAGGGGACCAAGAAGGAAGCCTGGAACTGCTAGCAGAAAAGTAGAAATACAACCAGGCAGTCTGATTATTCTGCTGTCATCCCCATACAAGAGTTTTGAAATAGGTTATGGGAGTTTTCCTGGAGGCTGCCTTCTTGGTTCAGCTTTAAAATCCTGAGACCTGTGGGAGGATGGTGTAAGGGTTGCCAA